>NW_017617767.1:467500-547500 GCF_001879475.1 Ipomoea nil
AATATAATATATAATATATAGAATATACTAATATATATATATTACGTACTACTAGTAAATAAATAAATAAATAAATATATATATATATATATATATATATATATATATATATATATATATATATATATTAGAAATCAACAAATAAATTAAATAAATATAATATTTTAATTTGTTTGCTTTCCTAACAAAACATATGGTGCAGCAGCAAAAATAAAGTCAATGGGAGCTATTCCAAGGCATTATTACAAGGAGTTTCAACATATGACACAAAAGTAGGAAACAAGTGGTAGGAAATAGTTTAGGTTTATTTTTAGAATGCTATAAATAGTAGAAGTTTCTTATTGTAAAATGTTCATTCTTCCCCTCTCGAATATTCTTTAAGGTTGTTATCAATGTCCATTCGCGGCTAATTTCTTGTTTGGTTTAGTGAATTGAAGCCCCGGAGTTCATTACGCTGTAAGGTTATTTATTTATTTTTATTATATATTTTTATGCATTTGAGTATTAAATATTCTTCTAAGTTATTTGAAATAATTGTGTCATTTAATTGCTAGGGAGGGCTACTAGTTATTTATTTGATATAATTATTTGCTATATTAGATAATGTTGTGCTACAAATTATTCTAATATTCAGTAGCAACTGGGTTAATTATTGACGGCTTAGTGATAATTGGACTCGGGAAGAATATTTTCCTAAATTAAATGCAACCGCTTGTGCTTGTGTTATTTAGTTTGTCGGTTTTCCTAGTTCCTATTGCTGCTATTAAATTAAATCTATAGCGCTTGTCTTAGATTATTTAGTAGTTAGGGGTAATTAAACCGCTTGTGCTTTATTTACCTACAACTAAGGGAAAACAGAAATGAAATAATTTCACGACAAATATTCAATTGCATATTAATTACTTTATTAATCAATGATCAGTGTTAAATTCCGGTGGTGGATCTTTACTAACCAAGGTTTTCTACTATAAGTGTTTCAATATATTATTCGTTCAGTTAAATTACTTGTTTATCTAAATTCTCTTTTATTTTATCTTTATTCTCGATATATTCCAAACCCCCCATTATTTCTTTGAGCACATATATTAAACTAGTTACTCCTCGTGGGATCGATCCTTACTCCCGCTACTACGTTTGTAAGGTTTTAATTTGGGAGCCTACGACAGCTCATCAAATTTTGGCGCCGTTGCCGGGGAGTTTTCTAGCTTATTTTGTGTTTATTTATTTATTTATTTTGTTATTTGTTTAATTGTTTTTCATTTGTCCCATAAAAAATTAAAAAAAAAAAATCTTTTCTTTCGTTAGTTTTACATAATTGCTGCAATATATTTTCTTTTCGTTTATGCCTATAACTCGATCTGCTAACAAAGAAGTCCTACCATACAATCCAGAAATTGAAAGAACTGTACGCAGGTGGAAGAAACAAGCTTTGAGGAAATTGGAGTTTAGTGATCTGGCCACTGATCCCCAACCCTCCGCCAATTCTGATTTAGAAGAGGAACCCATGGCTCAAAATAAGACCTTAAAAGAGCTTGGAGCTCCAAATTTGGATCAGCAACCTTTATGCATCACCTTTCCCGCTCTGGATGCTAATGTACAATTCGAACTGAAATCTGGATTAATTCATCTTTTGCCTTCTTTTCATGGACTTGCAGGTGAAGACCCTCACAAGCACTTGAAGGAATTCCATGTGGTGTGTTCAAGTATGAAACCCACAGGGGTTACTGAAGAACAAATCAAGTTGAGAGCCTTCCCATTTTCTTTGAAAGATTCAGCGAAGGATTGGCTATATTATTTACCTTCCGGAAGCATCACCACATGGAATAACTTAAAGACACTATTCCTTGAAAAATATTTCCCAGCTTCAAGGGCGGCCAACATTAGAAAGGAAATCTGTGGTATAAGGCAAAACAATCGAGAGTCATTATATGAATATTGGGAGCGTTTCAAGAAACTATGTGCAAGCTGCCCACACCATCAAATTAGTGATCAATTACTCATTCAATACTTTTATGAAGGACTTTTTCCAATGGATAGAAGCATGATTCATGCCGCAAGCGGTGGTGCTTTAGTTGACAAGACACCGGATGCTGCAAGAACTCTAATTGCAAACATGGCTGCAAATTCTCAACAGTTTGGCAATAGACTTGTCCAACCGTCTAAGCAAATGAATGAGGTAAATATTTCTGCTCTTGAACAACAAATTACTGGTTTAACTACTCTTGTTCGTCAATTAGCAGTAGGCAATATGCAAACAGTAAAAGCATGTGGAATTTGCTCGGTAGTTGGGCACCAAACTGATGCCTGCCCAACTCTTCAAGAAGAACCTATTGAACAAGTCAACATGGCTGGAGGTTTTCCTGGACAACCTCAAGGTAAGTATGATCCGTTCTCCAATACATATAATCCTGGATGGAGGGATCACCTGAACCTTAACTATGGGAACTCACAAGGGAACCAGTTTGTTCCGAATCGTTCCAACTTTCAAACGTATAGACAACAATTCCCTTCCAGCCACCAACCAGCCCAAAGCTCTAGCTCAGGTATGAATCTAGAAGATATTGTTAAATCTCTTGCTACTAACACTTTGCAGTTTCAACAAGAAACACAACTATTCCAACAAGAGACAAGGGCTAGTATTCAAGAAACAAAGGCTAGTATTCAAAACTTAGAAAGGCAAGTGGGCCAACTAGCAACTACGGTAAGTCGGTTGGAAGCACAGAGTTCTGGCAAATTACCCTCTCAAACGATCGTTAATCCTAAAGAGAATGTAAGTGCAATTACTGTGGGAAGTATGTCGCTGGAAAAGAATGTTGATTTAGACAAGGAAATAAGTGCAGGTGACATTGCCAATAAAGAGAAGTCCCAAGGTAACCTTTCTTCTTTTTCTGATTATGAACCAGTACCCCCTTTTCCTCAAGCTCTTTTAGAACCAATAAGAGGAAACTCAAATAATGATTTATATGAGACATTTCGTGAATGTGAGGCTAATAAACCATTTTTAGATTCTATGAAAAAGGTACCTCGCTATGCAAACTTTCTTAAAGAGTTATGCACTTTGAAAAAGAAACCAAATAAAGGAGTTGAAGAAGTGAAAGTGCAAGAGAATGTCTCTATGGCTAGTCAAGGCAATCTTCCTGAAAAGTGCAAAGACCCAGGTATGTTTACTATTCCGTGCATGATAAGTGGTGTTAAACTTGAAAATGCTATGTTAGATTTAGGAGCTTCTATTAATGTTATGCCATATCCTGTGTATGCTTCTTTAAATCTTGGACCCCTGAATAAATCTAGTATAGTAATTCAATTGGCTGATGGATCTACTACATATCCTAGGGGTGTGGTTGAGGATTTGCTTGTTAAAGTTAATAACTTGGTTTTTCCTGCTGATTTTTATGTCCTTGATATGGAAAATAATAATCAAATTTCTCATATTTTGTTAGGAAGACCATTTTTAAAAACCGCAAAAACGAAAATTGATATTCATAGTGGCATGCTTACAATGGAGTCTAATGGTAAATTTGTGAACTTTAATATTTATGATACCATGAAATCTCCTAGTGATGATAATTTTGCAATTTTTGTTGATTCCTTGAAACTTGTTAAATTTAATGCAATTGCTTCTATTGAAAATAAAGAAGAACCAAATAATAAATCATCTTTGAGTCCTAATCTGCATGAAGGGGCTGTTTCTTTGAATACTCATAATCATCGAAGGTACTCAAAAAGACGATGGAAATTTAAAGATATATCATAAGTCGAGCCAACGACGATAAACAAAGGCGCTGCTTGGGAGGCAACCTAAGGTGTGTTTGTTCCATTTTTATTTTATTTTATTCCCTATTCTCATTCAATAACCCTTTTTCTGCATGTTTTTATTCAACATTGGGGACAATGTTGATAATAAGTGTGGGGGAGGAGATTTAGTTTTATTATTTGTTTACTTAATTTAGTTTTATTGTTTGTTTGCTTATGTCAAACAAATTTTTATTATTATTTGTTTTCTTATTTCATAATTTTCAAAAAAATATTTTATTAATATTTTATGCAAAATAAGTATTATTTTGAAAAATAATATTTTTTTTTTCTTTCTTGGAATGCATAACATGATTGAATAAATAGTTTGGCAAGTTGTGATTAGTTTGTTAGCATCTCTTGTTTGATATGTAGTGGCTATATTAAGTAAGCAATAAACCTGTGAGTGTTTTGAGCCACTGACTGACACTTCGGTCTTATTTTCTTTCTTTTGTGTGATTTCTTCCATAATTTTGTTTCTCTAGAACTTGCCTTGATTCTCTTTTAAAGCTAATTAGACCATGCATGATTCAAATGTGATTAAGGCCATTATTTGACTTTGAGCCTCACTAGCCAAATAACCGGTTTGTCCTATGATTTATTTCCCTTTGTTAACCACTTTGAGCTTTATGGCCATTCCTTTCTTTATTTTGGACCACATTACAAGCCTTTTATATCTAAAATAATGCCTTCACCCAGCTGAATAACTAGTGGAGCAAATTTTGGATTATTTTTGTAATCTACGTGAGGTTGGGAAGGATAAGTGTGGGGGAGATCACTTACTCTTATTAATATGATTGAGAGTGAGGTGAGTTGTATCTTCGTTGCCAATATGTCGTTGGTCTTCTATGAAAAAAAGAAAAGAGGAAGCAGTTCACGATTCAAAAAAAAAAAAAGCATGAAAAATTGAAAAAAATGAAATGGAAAAATGAAGAATATACGTTTGAAAAAGAAGAATATTGCTGAAAATTTATGAGAAAATGAAAAAGAATCAGCAATTGATTTTGAGTTGAAGTTACTTCTAAATAAATGAAGTAAGGGGAAATTCTGGTAATACTGAGGAAGCATTCTGTACCTCAATGGGATGTGTTTTTTTTTTTTTTTTTTGATTGGAAATTGAGGGTGTTGGATTACTTGTATTTATTTGTTCCTCTAGTTTGAAGCTTTTGTTTAAGCTAATTTCCTAAAAATTCCCTACCTTAACCCTACCCCCATTACAACCTGTGAAAAGTCCTTATGATTTGTGTCATGCATGACTCTTGTAGTGGTGATTGAGAAGATATGCAAGCCTATGGTAGATCAATTTTATAGGAATGAACTTGAGTGAAATTTATACCCATCAAACACTTGAGTGATGAGTGATATTCCTGTGAGGGCTTACTTATTTAGTTTTCTCCATTTTCAAACAGGGTGCTAACTTATTAATTGCAGGGTGCTTCAGATTGTTGTTCATGATATGTTATGAGTTTTGGGAATTTCATTTTCTATTTACTTCGCAAATAATATTTTTGCTTGGGGACAAGCAAACGTTTTAGTGTGGGGGAGTTTGATAGGCACATTTTACACTCATATTTTAGGTACATTTTTATAATAATTTTGCATTGGTTATTTAATATTATCTAATAATTAGTTCTTTTTATATATAATACAATATATAATATATAATATATAATATATAATATATATAATATATATATATATATATATATATATATATATAATACATACTAATTAATATATATATATATATATATATATATATATATATATATATTTATTTATTTATTTACTAGTAGTACGTAATATATATATATTAGTATATTCTATATATTATATATTATATTATATATATTAGTATATTCTATATATATTATATATTATATTATATATATATGTTCAGTTTGTACGCAATATATATATATATATATATATATATATATATATATATATTAGAAATCAACAAATAAATTAAATAAATATAATATTTTAATTTGTTTGCTTTCCTAACAAAACATATGGTGCAGCAGCAAAAATAAAGTCAATGGGAGCTATTCCAAGGCATTATTACAAGGAGTTTCAACATATGACACAAAAGTAGGAAACAAGTGGTAGGAAATAGTTTAGGTTTATTTTTAGAATGCTATAAATAGTAGAAGTTTCTTATTGTAAAATGTTCATTCTTCCCCTCTCGAATATTCTTTAAGGTTGTTATCAATGCCCATTCGCGGCTAATTTCTTGTTTGGTTTAGTGAATTGAAGCCCCGGAGTTCATTACGTTGTAAGGTTATTTATTTATTTTTATTATATATTTTTATGCATTTGAGTATTAAATATTCTTCTAAGTTATTTGAAATAATTGTGTCATTTAATTGCTAGGGAGGGCTACTAGTTATTTATTTGATATAATTATTTGCTATATTAGATAATGTTGTGCTACAAATTATTCTAATATTCAGTAGCAACTGGGTTAATTATTGACGGCTTAGTGATAATTGTTCTCGGGAAGAATATTTTCCTAAATTAAATGCAACCGCTTGTGCTTGTGTTATTTAGTTTGTCGGTTTTCCTAGTTCCTATTGCTGCTATTAAATTAAATCTATAGCGTTTGTCTTAGATTATTTAGTAGTTAGGGGTAATTAAACCGCTTGTGCTTTATTTACCTACAACTAAGGGAAAACAGAAATGAAATAATTTCACGACAAATATTCAATTGCATATTAATTACTTTATTAATCAATGATCAGTGTTAAATTCCGGTGGTGGATCTTTACTAACCAAGGTTTTCTACTATAAGTGTTTCAGTATATTATTCGTTCAGTTAAATTACTTGTTTATCTAAATTCTCTTTTATTTTATCTTTATTCTCGATATATTCCAAACCCCCCATTATTTCTTTGAGCACATATATTAAACTAGTTACTCCTCGTGGGATCGATCCTTACTCCCGCTACTACGTTCGTAAGGTTTTAATTTGGGAGCCTACGACAGCTCATCACACATAAGCATGGCACGCAGGCCGAAAGGGAAACTATCTATTCTACGCTCCAAGTCTCTAACGCGCTCCAGTATCTACTCATCTGTGCCTGAAAGCCAAATATATCTGTTCAGCGAGAGATGCTGGTAACCCACTCCAACGCGTTGAAATACATTATAGATAGATATATAGAGATATACGAAAATCATTTCGAAGCAGGAAGATATATACTTAAGAGACACTAGTTTTAAAACCAGGAATAGACTCAGAAAATAGGGATGAACACATCAAATAACAATAAGTGTTAGTGTTTTTATGTTCAAAAACCCCATATTATAATTGGCAATATTATTATGACATACTAAGATAGGTTTAGAGTCTGTCCGGTTGGGTCTACAGTTTACTGATCAAGCAGAAGCAACGACAGAAGATCTGACACTGAAGATCTGATTTAGGAAAGCTGTTTCCTTAAGAGTCTTACGCGGTATTATCAGCTCAGTATGGAAAGACGATCAGCGTATCTTCAAAGAAGGTAATGGACCTAATCTACTAAGATTACATTCCTCTTTTATAGTCCTACCTTCTACAATCAAAGATCTTTTATGGAGAGTGTTTAATCTATAAGTACCAGTTCTTTAAGGGAACTAGGGTTACGCCAAATAAGAAGAAGAAACACTCCATATCAGCTTGATGAGTCTAGATCTTTGATGGTCATGCACCTTCTCAATACAACATGTTCATGGTGATTAAGATGATGAACTTGAGAAGAGTTACTGCTGCTTAAACGAAAGGACACTAAGATCACACTGTTGTGGGAACAACCTTATAGAGCGTCACTGAAGTGGACTGCATCAGAGCTGGCTCTCCAAGTGAAGGGATTTCATTGGACTTCTGTATGCATGGCTCTCCATCTTCAACAATCCACTAAACCTGTGTAGACTGGGTATGTACCTTGTGTGGGGCACTTGGGTAAGATTATTGTATATCTACCTTTGTACATTGGATTATGACTTAGTGGATTGGACGCCTATGTGATCGTCCCCCAGACGTAGATACACACCGTATCGAACTGGGTAAACATTGTGAGTGTTCGTTCTGTGTGTTTGTTTTTTTTTTCTCTGATGTTCTCTTCATGATCTGTCATTACTAAGTAGGTGCTTAACTGAATCAATCAGTATTCTAAGTCAGCAAACTATTTCTGATAATTTTCGTAAAATGAGGAAATGCAAAACTACATGTGGTATCAGAGCTTTTAAGTCTACATAGTGACTTGATCCGAAGGGCTATCTTAGTTTTGCATTCTCTCTGTTTTTGTGGAAGTCTGTCTGTGTGTTCGTTGGCTGGTTGTTGGTTTCAGGATGGACGCAAGTATGAAACCACCAGAACTAGATGGTCACAACTACTCTTTCTGGAAGGCTCGTATGGAGATATATCTTCAAGCACAAGGAACCAGGGTTTATCGCACCATCCTAACTCGGTGGAGTCGACCTACTACTCCGAATGCACAAGGAGTTGCTGAAGAAAAACCCATGGAGACTTGGACAGACGATGAAATGAATGCCTCTGATCTGAACAACAAAGCACTGAACTCAATTGTTGGATCACTACATGAATCTGTTTTTACGCTTGTTACAGGGGTAAAAGAGGCTAAACGGGTATGGGAGATTCTTGAAACCAGATTTGAAGGAACCAGTGATGTCAAACAGTCAAAGTTGCAAATGGTTCTGTCAGAATTCGAAGCTCTCAGAATGACTGAAGACGAAACCATCTCTACCTTCCACAGTAGGGTCCAGAACTTGATGAGCTGAGCCTCAATTCTTGGGGAACCATTCACTGATGAGAGAGTGGTCAAAAAGATTCTCAGATCCCTACCTAAACGTTTTCGAATGAAAGTAACGGCTATTCAGGAACACACAGGTTGGGAAAAGAAGAATGTCGGAGAACTCATGGGAAGCTTGCACACATATGAACTGGAAGTTCTTGCTGATGATGATGTTGGAAGCAACAAGAAAGGAAAGTCTGTAGCCTTTGTGGTTGAAGCTGATCGAGAATCTGACACAGACGACATAGATGATGAAACCCTAGCTCTCCTAACCAAAAACTTCAAGAAAATCTTAAAAGGGTTCAACAGAAAGGGTCAAGGTCAGTCTACAAGAACACAATACAAAGGCAACAACCCTTCATATCAAAAGGTTGAAACAGCACCCTTCTCACAGAACAATCAATCTCAGACTGGGCGATCGAGACAAAACAGAAATAGTGCTACAGACACAGGAAAATCCCTCAATCGGTCAGTGCAGTGTAGGGAATGTGAAGGATACGGTCACATACAGGCTGAATGTGCAACATATCTTAAAAGGAAAAAGGCTATGTCTGTAGCTACTCTTAGTGATGATGAGGAGGAAAATTCAAATGATCAATCAGATGATAATGTAGGAAACTTTGTAGCGTTCTTCACTGCCACAAACATTCAATCAGACGGAGATCAATCAGATGGAGAATCATACATATCAACAGATGATTTTGAAGAGAGACATATTCTACTTGAGGCAGAATTTGCAAAACTTGTCGCTAGCTGGGAACAACTTGTGAAAGTAAATAAGAATCTGAATGACGATCTAAAGCAAAAAGATGATCTTATAAAGAAACTGAATGCTGAACTGGTCATAAAAGAAGATCTCATCACTCAGATACGGTCTAGAGAAGGAAAATTAATCAAGGCGTTGGAGAGCTTGAAGAAAAATATACTGATGATGGACACCACATCTACCTTAGATAAAATTCTAGACTCTGGCAGAAACCCTAATGATAAAAAGGGTCTGGGATTGAGCAAGGAGAATCTTCGAACAACGCACCAAAGCTCATCAAAGAGGGAATGTCTAAGACCACAGCATATCACAGGTATGAACAAGGACAGTCATCTTAGTCAGTACAAATCAAGGAAAGGAGATACGGTACGAACACTGACCAGGACAAATCAACTTATCAATCTCATTATTCGAGATTAAAAAATAAGATTGTCAAAGTTAAATATTATACTCCCATTTGTCACTACTGTCACACAAAAGGTCATACTCGTCCCGAATGATATTTTTTCTACAGAGATCAAAGGAAGGAGAAATATCAGAATAAGACTTTTACA
The DNA here is from genome assembly GCF_001879475.1 of Ipomoea nil. NCBI lineage: Eukaryota > Viridiplantae > Streptophyta > Magnoliopsida > Solanales > Convolvulaceae > Ipomoea > Ipomoea nil. Next base: position 477,409 of record NW_017617767.1, read on the forward strand.
CCATTCACTAGACAGGTTTGGGTCAGAAAGTCAGAAGTTATCTGTTATCCCACCATTGTTCTAACTGCATCTACAACTGATGCTAGATGGTATTTCGAAAGTGGTTGTTCCAGACATATGACAGGAAACATTAAATGTCTGATGGCTGTTCAACCTAGCAGTGGAGCTGTAACATTTGGAGATGGACAAAAGGGTAAAATCGTTGGGAAAGGAGTCCTAAATGTTCCAGGTTTACCTCAATTAGAAGAAGTCTTGCTAGTCAGTGGATTAAAAGCGAATCTTATTAGCATCAGTCAATTATGTGATCAAAATTGGAATGTATGATTCGATCGTAACTGCTGCAGAGTGAGTGACAAAGAAAACCAACTTGTCATGGAAGGAACTCGGTCTTCAGACAACTGTTATGTTTTGAAAAATGAAACTGCTTGTCACCTATCCAAATCTGATGAATCAAAACTCTGGCATAGACGACTGGGTCACATAAATTTCAGAGATATGGATAAGTTGATAAAACTTGAAGCAGTAAAAGGTGTACCGAAGATCAGAATTGATCCAGAGAAAATTTGTGGCGCATGTGCTATTGGGAAACAAATCAGAACTCCACACAAAGCAGTAAGAGGTATCACCACTGAGAAATGTCTAGATCTTGTCCAAATAGATCTCATGGGGCCAACACAGACTGAAAGCATTGGAGGAAAGAAATATATATTTGTGTGTGTAGACGATTTCTCTCGATACAGCTGGGTTTACTTTCTGAGAGAAAAGACAGAAGCCTTCAAGGCCTTCAAGACTCTGTGCATAAGAGTTCAGAAGGAAAAAGATGAGTCTATTATAAAAGTTCAGAGATTGAGGAGTGATCATGGAAAGGAATTTGAGAACTCACTATATTCAGACTTCTGCTCCGAGCATGGTATCTCACATGAGTTCTCAGCTCCTAGAACTGCTCAACAGAATGGAGTGGTGGAAAGAAAGAACCGAACGCTACAGGAAATGGCTAGAGTTATGCTACATGCCTCACATATGCCACAACGTTTCTGGGCTGAAGCAGTTCACACAGCGTGTCATACTATAAATAGGGTCTACCTTAGACCAGGGACGACGAAAACTCCATATGAGATCTGGAAGGGAAAGAAGCCAAATCTGAAATACTTTCATGTGTTTGGGACAAAGTGCTATGTGCTGGCTGACAGAGAACAAAGAGGGAAGTTTGAACCCAAAAGTGATGAAAACATCTTTCTTGGATACTCTCCGAACAGTCGTGCCTATAGAGTCTACAACAAGAGGACTCAGTCTGTGATGGAGTCAGTAAACGTGGTTGTCGATGACAATCCAGAAGAACCAGTGGACTCAACAGTGATAGAGTCACCTCTACGTGATTCAGATGCAAGTAATAACAACAGTCAACTCAAACCACAAGATTCATCAGATGAAGATCAAGAAAGTTCGGAGCAAGAGATAGATCTCATGAATGATGTTGTTAAAGACAAACCCACCAGAACTCAGAAAAACCATCCATCAGATAACATTAATGGAGATCTGTCAGATGGAATGAAAACCCGAAGCAGAATAAGAAATAATCTGACAGAAATATCTGGGTCTTACTGCTATACCTCAAAGATAGAACCAAAAAATGTCAAAGAAGCTCTACAGGATGATCTGTGGATCAATGCAATGCAGGAGGAGCTACATCAGTTTGAGCGAAATCATGTCTGGAATCTTGTACCAAGACCTGATGGTGTCAACGTAATAGGAACGAAGTGGATCTTTAAAAATAAAACTGATGAAGCAGGGAATATAGCCAGAAACAAAGCTCGGTTGGTGGCTCAAGGTTATACACAGATTGAAGGGGTTGACTATGATGAGACATTTGCTCCTGTAGCTAGACTTGAGTCAATCAGAATCTTGCTGGCTGTCGCTTGCATTTTGGGATTTACATTATATCAGATGGATGTCAAGACAGCATTTCTGAATGGGTATCTCCATGAAGATATCTATGTGGCTCAACCTAAAGGTTTTGAAGATCTAGAACGTCCTTCGTATGTCTATATGCTTCGAAAAGCTCTCTATGGCGTTAAACAAGCCCCACGGGCCTGGTATGAACGTTTGACACAGTTTTTGCTCCAGCACGGATATAAACGCGGAAGTGTTGACAAAACTCTGTATGTCAAAACGACTGGAAATCATGTAACCATAGCTCAAATCTATGTTGATGACATTGTGTTTGGATCAACCTTGCAGAAATACACTGATGAGTTGGTAAAAGTCATGGAGGAAGAGTTTGAAATGTCCATGGTTGGTCAACTGACATATTTCCTAGGTCTACAAGTCAAGCAAAGTTCTGAAGGATACTTTATTTCACAAGAAAAGTATGCTAAGAATCTTGTCAAAAAATTTGATCTGGAATCATGTAAACCATCCAGAACACCGATCTCCACTTCTACAAAAGTATCGAAAGATGAAACTGGTATATCAGTGGATAACACAGTCTATCGTAGCTTAATAGGCAGTCTGTTGTATCTAACAACTAGTCGACCAGACATAATGTTCAGTGTTGGAATCTGTGCAAGGTATCAATCTGACCTAAAGGAATCACATCTGATAGCGGCCAAACGCATTTTGAAATACGTGAAAGGAACGATACAGTATGGACTCTGGTATTCCAAGGATAGTGAACTGAATCTGGTTGCATATTGTGATGCTGATTGGGCAGGGAATATTGATGATCGGAAAAGTACTTCTGGAGGATGCTTCTTTGTTGGGAAGAACTTAGTATCATGGTTAAGTAAGAAACAGAACTCTATCTCTCTAAGCACTGCAGAGGCAGAATATATAGCCGCAGGTGGTTGCTGTACTCAGTTGGTTTGGATGAAACAGATGTTTCTGGATTATGGTCTTACACAAGGAACAATGATCCTTGTGACACTCTTTTGTGACAATGTCAGTGCTATTAACATCTCCAAGAATCCTGTTCAACATTCCAGAACGAAGCATATTGACATCAGGCATCACTACATCAGAGACCTGGTTGAATCCAAGGAAATTGAGTTGGAATACATTCAGACTGACAAACAACTGGCGGACATTCTGACTAAGCCACTGGATGCTAATCGTTTTGAAATTCTCAGATCTGCTCTGGGAATTTGCAGAATTGACTGACTAAAGCAGTCGATCCGTCAGAGAGGAGTTGGTTTAATACGGGTCAGTGTTATGACTTTGAATTTCCTTAAAGACTCCTCTCTTTTTATGTTAAGAAGATCATCTAAGCTTATTCTTCTCAAAAGATATCTTAAAAGATCTCTATGCTTTTTGAATTTCAAATTCCCTTGGGTTCCGTTTCCTTCTAAAAAAGGAGCTGTACCGTTGTGTCCATCAATAACTTCTGCATGATATTTTGACTTGCCGCATTAATTAGGGTTCATCACCCTTAAGACTATATGATACCGGGTCAAGAAGAAAGAAATCACCTCAGCTCTCATCTCTCCACTTCCCGTGATTATCTGCTCTCGGTGTTCTATTCTTCTCCTCGCACTTAATCTTAAATGGCGGACCCCGTAAGAAACATCATCATTAAGCTTGGAAGCAAGGTACATCCTCCGGGGGCGGCCCTCAAACACATTCAAACGCTTCTACAGTTGGCTATGAAGAAGAAGCTCAAGCTTGATCCTCTGCTTCGCGACGAGATTCTGGTGACTGTTATGACCAACTATCCGGAGTTTTATGCTGAATGGTCGGCAGATGATGTAACTGAACTTCTTGTGTTGGTCGCCGAAGCTAGTGATGACGTCTCTCCAGTGTTTATTCCAGAACCCTTCGATGGAAATCGGGCCGGGGCATTCCTTCAATTTTTTGCTCAACGTGCCCTAGAATCTGTTGAAGAAGCTCGACGACGAGAGGAGTCCCAAGCTTTGTATCTTGAAGCTGCTCAGAGAGAAGCAACACACAGACAGGAGATTCTTCGACAACGGGTAAATGATTCTGAAACTCCTATTGAAATTTCTCCTGATAGACCTGTTGATTCTTCTATTCCATCGTCTGTGTCTGTTTTGCCTGAAAATCAATCTGCTTTGGGTTCCGAGAAGTCCCCTGTGAATGTTGATCCTCTATCTTTGCCTGTGACTAATTTTGCTGGTGAAAAATCTGATGCGTTGCGTGTGTCTGATGAGAAAACAAAGTCCTCTGATGAGCCAAATCCACTGAGTCTGGTTGTTTATGCTTCTGAGAATATTGCTCTGCCTCCGTCTGAAACTGTTAATGTCTCTAAAGAGCCAAATCCAGCTGTTGATCCTCCTACCTTACCTACAACTGTTAAAACTGTTGATTTATCAAGTCCCCACAAGTCTGAGAAAACAGGTGGAGTTCCTGTTTACACTGCAACATCTTTAGGAGAAAGCCTGGAACATGTGCGACATTTTGCTGGGTTACCATCTGCTTCGATCCCTCAACTTTATCGAGTGATACACCCTTCCGAATCCTTCAGTGAAGATGATAAGATACTGGCTGAGGTGTATGGATCCCAAGCACCTTCTTCTGCTGCCCTTACTGTTGAGGGAACTGCTCATCCTGATTCCACGAATTTCAGAATTCGAGAGATATCAAATATTGTTGGGAGCTCATCTGCAAATGTTTCTGATTCTAGCCACTCGGTGACTCCTGTTCAGTCCCCATCCAGAGAAACAAGACGGACAAAAAGGAAGAATGTTCCAACAAAGGTTGTTGTTGAAACCAGTGCTGATAATGTTGATGTGGATCAGCCTGTGAAGAAGAGAAAGTCGAGTGAGACTGCTAAGCCTGAAGGAGACCCTCCTATCCACCAAGTTTTCAAGACTCTACGTTCCTCTGTTAAGCAACAAGGAACTACTGCTGCTCAAGCTACTTCTGCACCAGCCCCCTCTGCCAGAAAAGGGAAACCTACCACAAGGTCAAGAGGTCGAAGTGTAACTCCGGAGGTTCCACCTATTGAAGGAATTGATACTACTGTTTACAAACCTCAGTTTGTATCACCTGCTGCACAAACAAAATGGGCCACTATGGTCAAAAGGGAGCTGATTGTTCAAAGAACAGTGGATGAGAATCAACTGAACTCCGTTTGCGACATTCTGCCCTTGCTGAATGAAGTTGGTCTTTTAAAAACTGTTACAAATGTTTGCCCTTACTCCAAGCTGCTCACATATGAGTTCTATTGCAATCTCAGTGATGAGATTGACAGTCTCACAGGGCCAGGACCGATGCAAATCTTCATCAGAGGGAAGTGGTATGATTTTGGGCCAGATGTGATAAATAAATACTATGGCTTGCCTACAGTGCAAGAAGAAACTGTTACTGAATGGGACGTGGTGGCCAAAACTCTTACCGGTGGACATACTACATCTTGGCCTACAGGAGATAAGGACTATTTGCTGAGCTCGCATCTCACGTTTAGATATGTCATCCTACATCGCCTGGCTCTGCACAACTGGCTTCCATCAGCTCATTTCAACACAGTTGGCAAGCTTCTGGTAGGGTTCTTATTTAGAATTGGAACTAAGATGCAGTGTGATCTGGGCAAATGGATTTTTTATCATGTTCTAACTCTGATTCATCCCCGGGAACAGAAGGTAAGACTACCGTTTCCAAATCTGATTTTTGGCATCCTTACCTCTCAGGGTCTTAAGCCTATACCCAGCGAAGTGATCACTCCGACGCTGCTATATACTGTTGATAAACGTCTTCTTTCTGGAGATCATATTAAGGATGTCGTTCCTGTGACTGCCCCATCCAATTCGGAACCTGATGCTGTGAATGATGAGTCTCCTCATGCTAAAGATGAGAAGCTTTCCGAACAATTGAAGGCGCGAGTTGCTGATCTTGAGACGGTACACGGTATCATTGCCAAGCAACTGACTGGTGCGCGCACTGAGCTAGCTACTGTTCTTCTCCGCATGAGCCTGTCTGATACTGTTGCTGCTGCTGAGGATCCCATGAAGTCTGACTGTGACTCTCCCTCAAATGCTTAATCATTGGCTACCATTGGCAAAAAGGGGGAGTAGTAAACTCAGGGGGAGTTTTTGTGATCGAGTTCTTTCTGGCCCTGGCTGGGCGTTATGTATTGATGTCGTTTTTTTTTTTTTTTTTTTTTTTTTTTTTTTTTTTTTGTTTTTAGACTGCTTTGGATCTTCTGTTCTTTTTATCCTATGTAATCATTTTGGACACTTGGGTTGCTTCTTTTAATAACCAATCTTAGTTCTTTTTATATAGTTGAGTTGTTTTGCCAAATAATAGCCAAAGGGGGAGTTTGTTAGTGTTTAAATGTTCAAAAACCCCATATTATAATTGGCAATATTATTATGGCATACTAAGATAGGTTTAGAGTCTGTCCGGTTGGGTCTACAGTTTACTGATCAAGCAGAAGCAACGACAGAAGATCTGACACTTAAGATCTGATTTAGGAAAGCTGTTTCCTTAAGAGTCTTACGCGGTATTATCAGCTCAGTATGGAAAGACGATCAGCGTATCTTCAAAGAAGATAATGGACCAAATCTGCAAAGATTACATTCCTCTTTTATAGTGCTACCTTCTACAATCAAAGATCTTTTATGGAGAGTGTTTATAGAAGGATCTATAAGTACCAGTTCGTTAAGGGAACTAGGGTTACGCCAAATAAGAAGAAGAAACACTCCATATCAGCTTGATGAGTCTAGATCATTGATGGTCATGCACCTTCTCAATACAACATGTTCATGGTGATTAAGATGATGAACTTGAGAAGAGTTACTGCTGCTTAAACGAAAGGACACTAAGATCACACTGTTGTGGGAACAACCTTATAGAGCGTCACTGAAGTGGACTGCATCAGAGCTGGCTCTCAAGTGAAGGGATTTCATCGGACTTCTGTATCCATGGCTCTCCATCTTCAACAATCCACTAAACCTGTGTAGACTCGGTATGTACCTTGTGTGGGGCACTTGGGTAAGATTATTGTATATCTACCTTTGTACATTGGATTATGACTTAGTGGATTGGACGCCTATGTGATCGTCCCCCAGACGTAGATACACACCGTATCGAACTGGGTAAACATTGTGAGTGTTCGTTCTGTGTGTTTGTTTTTTTTTTTTCTCTGATGTTCTCTTCATGATCTATCATTACTAAGTAGGTGCTTAACTGAATCAATCAGTATTCTATGTCAGCAAACTATTTCTGATAATTTTCGTAAAATGAGGAAATGCAAAACTACAATAAGCATTTAAGTAGAGATAACATCACAAGGAATACACATCTCAGGTCACTGATCACTTTCCAATTCCAAACACATCATCATCCAATCACCATTCATGTCACATTATTATTGATGGCGCCACGGGACCAATCGCATGCCCCGAACATGAGGGTCAATGCATATAGCATTAACACGGCCCCGCAGCACCCTACCTCAGTACCGTGGTACGAGGGGAGTTGATCGCAACCAACCATTTGAGAACCGTTGACGAACTCAACGTCGGACCACGATCCTACACACCGCTGACGCACCTAGTGGGTGGACCGCGATCCCCTTTTCAAGGGGGGACTTACGACCCTACACACCGACGATAGGTACGCCGGTGGACCATAGCGGATCAAGCCCGACACACCGCGGAGCTATACTCAGTCGGTGGGCGAAGATCCTCGGAGACTATGGCCCTACACACCGTCGTCCCATCGCTCGGTGGGTCGCAGCCAGCCGTAGCCCTACACACCGCCCCGATTACTCGGATCGGTGGACTACAGCCTTCCTCGGCTTATTGGCCCTACACACCGTCCTGGCGCGTTCAGGTCCGGTGGGTCATTGCACCGAGGTCCATGTGGACCGCAGCCCAAGAAGTGAATCACTGACCGCAGCTAGGAGAATGAACCGCAGCTCATAAATAATCAATAGTGGACTGCATCCCTATATAATATTTATATACCTGACCGATCGCAACCGGCCTGGTTAACAGTTGGGATGGTTCTCAACCCATCCAACTGCCCGTATAGCCAATTTGATCGCAACCAAATTGGGGAATCATGCATCACATAACACATTATAGCACATAATAACACATTGGGAAGGGGAGGCATATAACTAAACTTACGTGTGATCATTCACATACTAAGAATCGTCCTAAGGAGTTCATACAACATCCACCTAGGTCAACGGGCTACCAATTCAACTAGCATGCAATTCCTAAGATTCACTTATCCTACGAACGGTACCCGAAACATCAAACTAGACTTAGGTACGACAAACGGGGTCCATTGGGACGCCACGGGGAATGGGGAACATCAAACGGGGAAGTCGGGGACCCGGGGGGGGGGGTCACAAACCAGCGGGTAGCCGGTGGGTGAGGGATCACCCGCCGGCTGCCCGCCGGAGATCACTGCCCGGCAGCTGGTTGCCGGCGGGCGGACGCCTGCCCGGCGCCTGCCCGTTGCCCGGCGGTGATCTTCGGGCAGCGGGTAGGTGGCGGGTACCCCTACCCCCACCTACCCCCCACTGACTTATTCATCAATATTTCGTCCCGGGATCCTTTGTGGAACCCGAAACCATGTTTAGACACTTTTAAACGCAATCAACGACACCACGTAGTCAATTAACGGATAAAAAGCAAGAATCACATGTAACTTGACTTATCATGACTTCTAAATATAAACAACACCCGAGCATGTGAATTCCCACCCAAATATAAATCAAGAGCATTACAACACAAATTCCCAATTCATCCTAGGGCGCTAATTTCCCCCAAATCATCAAAATCACATTATATCGTTAACATCAAGAAATATCCAGACTTGCCAAGAATCCTTACATCAACATCAAAAACCTCTTTTCATCATCAAGATCATCAAGAATATCAAGAATACACCCAAGTCATCTTATCAATCATCAAGAATATATCACAATCAACATAGAAGAATTAATCAAGACACACATATATAGCAGGAGGCCAAGGAAGGAGATCATAGTGAAGAAAATAGGTTTTGTTGAGACATGGGTTACCTCTTAGCCTTAATTAATTTCCTTGGCTATGAAGGGTCTTTCCTTAAGCTTTCTTCTTTCTTGGTTTCTCCTAAGGGGATTCTTGGAACTTCTTGTGTGGTGGGAGATTATGGTGGTGTGAGATCTAGGTGTCTCCTATGTCCCTATTTATATACCTAAGAGTCCTAATTAGGGTCTAAGTGGTATGGGCTTGTTAATTCTAATTCCTATGGGACTAGGGGTTTGGTTTTAGGGCTCAGGGCTCATGATCCATAGTGAACCCCTCTTTAGCCACTTAATGGATTTTAATTCCCTTTTTGGGGTGGGTGATAATTAGATTAGTTCTAATTTAGGGGTCGTAACACGTGTTACACACGCACATTAAACACACAACTCACGCACCTTAGGCACAAGACTCACACACACCCACGCACATTAACATTACACATTCACGCACATTAAGTACAAATCTCAGGCACATTAAACACAATACTCACGCATATTGAATATAAATCTCATGCACATTAATCAACCGCACAGGAACCTTTCACTATATATATATATATATATATATATATATGTATATATATATATATATATATGTATATATATATATATATATATGTATATATATATATATATATATATATATACAAGGGTTCTGGTGCGGGTGGCACTGTTCGGTGCGGTTGTGCGGTTGCAAGGATGCCGTTCGTTTTTAATGAGTAAAAATATCCTGACCGTTGATCTCAAAGTTTGAAATTTGCGTACTTTTTATTGTATTCGCGTACTGAGGGACAAATTAGTAATTTTGATTAAATTAACTTTAATCGCTGTTCTATATTGTCGTTCGCATTGCCGTCGCCGTTGTTTTTGCTTTTCAAAGAATCGCTGAGTTGTCTATCGTTTCTCGATCGTTTAGCATTGCGATGTCCATTGTTTTTGCTTCCAAATCTTTTTCAATTCTCTGTTGTTATATAGTATGTAGTTATCGTGGATATACATTTGTTATTTTTTTTTATTTCAGAAAATTGATCTAGTTTATTTGGTTATGAAAATGGAGAACGATAAGTTATATTTTTGAAGCACATTGTGTATTACATCTACGCATAGTAAGTGTTAGACGGACGGATGTTCATTAATGAGATATGAGACGCATAGTAAAGATATAAGAGATGCATTTTAAAGAGATATTAGACGCATATTAAAGAGATATGAGACGCATAATTAAAGAGATATGAGACGCATAATTAAAGAGATACGAGACGCAAATTAAAGAGATATGAGACGCATAATTAAAGAGATATGAGACGCATATTAAAGATATATGAGAAGCATATCAAAGAGATTTGAGATGCATATTAAGGAGATATGAGACGCATATTAAAGAGTTTTGCGAAATGATTTATTTTAATTGGTACTCAAACGTACGGAAATCAAGAACTGAGGTCCCGCACGTTATACTTTAATAACTCGCACGTAATGGTGTTTTTGAACGCACATTAATTTATTTGAATTTATATTCTTTTTTTTATAGTTGTTTTTAATAATTATTATTTTTCATGTTATTTTAGTATGCAAACGAACGCTCATTAAGATATGAATGAACTTAAGCAATGTGTAATGTAATTTTTAATACCGAATATCAACACAGATCAACCGTGGTTTAAAAAAATGTTAAGATTTTGCATTTTTTTTCTTTTTTATTTCAACTTTTTATTTATCACGAAAATGAACGCACATTAAAGTTTTTTAAAAGCACGTTCAAGGTTAAGTGGACGCATATTAAGAATATAAATTGTATGAATTAATAAGCTAATTTTTAATATGCGTTCATGCAACATACAAGATGCGTGAAAATATATATTAATGTGTTTCAAAACCAAAGGAGTTTACATCAAGATGCTAAACTAATGTAAATTAATAAAACCTTTAACAATAAAAAATATTCATTATTTTTCGTACTTAATACCAGCCTTTTCCATGTTTTTTCCAGACACTTCATTGATTCCAGTAGTTAAAATTGCTGTAATGTATTTGACCCTGAGGTCTGCAAGATCTGATGGTTTAATTTCACTGCTGTCAATTTGAAAACCAATCACTCCACCCCAATGTATGTTTGCATGTGCCACATTGTAAATACACCACTATCACCTTTCTTCTCGGTACCACTCCATTGGATTAGTATTCTTTCAGGTGTAGCCTTTTTAAGTCTGTTTGCAGCGGTGTATGAATCCCTTTCGTTCAAATATCTTACAAAGTAGTCTTTCTGCAAATAAATAGAAAAGCATTAAATACAGAAAAACCTAGACTTCATAAAATGTTTTATAATGTGTTAATTAGTACTCACCAAAAGAAATGGTATTTGACCATATTTGGCAATACCAGCAACATCAGCAGAAGAGTTGTCAAGTATGTGTATGCATGTATGATAGACATCCATATCAATGCATATGACATATATTTGATCAGCTGCAATCACTGGGAAAAAAAACTGATCAGTACACTTTTAGTTCGGAGAAATTATAAACACAAATGTAATATAAGTATGTAGAATTTAATTTACCAAACGACAGTTCATAGGGTCACCAGTAGCAGTGTCAATGTCATGATTAACACTTTCTCGAAACTTTTCATACAGCTGTTCAGTACTGTATCCGGGTGGTTTATACACAATAGAAGATGCCTACATGAGTATGATAATCTTGTCAGCATTGCAGTATGTGCTCCAAGACATGTGTTAATGTGCATGAAATCATAAATCAATAATAAAATAACTTACAACTGGTGTCGTTGAGAAAAAGAATCGTCTTTTGTTACAATACTTTAAGGTGTAGATCTCCATGTTATTTAGAAGGTGAGCCTTATTAGGAGCTTGGTGAAGTGTTAATTGCAGGTTTTTGTCTACAAGAGGTAACCCATGCTCTACAAAATCTATTTTGTTTACCTAAGTGATGATTTTTGGATTCTACATGTGATTTTGCAATGAAATGTGTGTGTTTATGCATTGTCTTGTGAAAATGCATATATAGAGCTTGTTATTAGGGTTCATGTATGCCATTGCTTGGCTATTACTTTGATTCAAGTCATTTTGTTGTATTCGGTGAGATTTGGCATGTTTTGGACTTGAATTTGAGCTTGGAGTTGATAATCCCCGAAGGGATTAATTTTGGTACAAGAGTGTACCCACAGGCGGAACGGCGGGCAGTGCACCACCCGCCGCCCCACCCGCGGGGTACATGGCCGGTGGGTGTTAGTGCCCGCGGGCGGAACCACGGGTGAGGGTCTACCCGTGGGCCCACCCGCGGGGTACATGATGTGAATATTGGGGGATTTGTTCCCCGTGATTCTTTTGACTCGGTATTTGATCTTTTGACTTCCCGATGTTCTTTTGTGGAACTATTTGAGCGTCTTCTTGATGTTTCGTATGTCTAGAACTATATTGTAGGTATCCATATAGGTTTTGGTGTCTTGAATCGTGCTAAGTGTTCAACGTTGTGATTCGTTGAACCGTGATGAGTCTTGTGTGTTCTTCGGAACTATGTTCGGTTTACCCGTTTGATAAGCACGGTAGTTCGGTTTTTAAATACTAGCGTGTGTGTTGTTTGTCCTTTCCTTTTGTTGATGATGACTTGTGTTAATCATCGTTGTTGTTGGACTGTGATCCATTCCTTGATTGAGTATGGTTTCATATCTTCGTTGTGATCCGTTGATTGATTCCTGTTGTGATGTGGTGTGTGTGGCTATACCTGGATTGTACGATTAGTGGTATGGGACACTAGTCACCAAGGTACGGCAGTGGTCCTCGTGGTGGCCATGACGTGATTATGGAGTTTGTGACCTATGTGTCGGGTTCACGTATTTCTTGGGAGGCATGTGTTACCGTGTGTGTGATCGGTACCCTCGTGTACTATGAATTGGTGGTTTTGTTGGCGGTCGTTGGCGGATGGGGATGACGGTCCTCGGAGGGAAAAGGTTGGACTTGGTGTACAGGGGTCCTGGAGGCAATGGTTGTAACTAGACATAAGGTTGGGGGTAGCCATAAGGTTGGAACCGGGATTAAGGAAGGCATATCAATTCGTGATGGGTGATGTCATGAAGGCTTGTGTAGCCATTGTTGTGTGTTTATCTATTTGTGACATGTGTTGTCACAAAGGCATATGTTGCCTAGGCATGTGTTGTCGATGGTTGTGGCCTTACTCTCTTGCGTTATGCATGTCGGGTGTTAATCTATTGTGTGATGGTAGATTATACCTTGAGCCGTTCTTGTGAGTTGTTATTACTTCTTGTGTCTTGGGATGTGTTCCCTTGTCTTGTTGTGAATGCTTAGAGTCTTGTGTTGACTCCTGTTCTTGGTTTTGAACTTATATATATATATTCCGTTTCGCAAATGATTTTACATACGTATAACCTATCTATGTATGATATTTAATAGGTATTGGTGGGTTACCAGCATTATTCGTTGACCGGGCATCGTCCCATATTTTATGAGTTTCTTTCAAGTGATGTGTAGACGAGAGCGCGGTCTAGAACCTGTTAGTTTAGATCCCGTTACTTTGAGACATTGTGGCCTGTGTGGCAATGTTAGACATTAGTACTCCTCTTTCTGAATGGATTTAGATTGTGGATTTATGCAGATGTTTCGTCTGTGCGTTCACCTTTGGGTGGGCGTGGCATAGCACCCTTTTATTTCCTGTTTATATAATCCTTGTTCAGTCTTCTGCTGTGTATGATGTTTTGGCTAGTTATCTGCATGTTTATGGTTTAATTTAGCATGGCAATTAGGGTTTGTTACAGTTGGTATCAGAGCCTAGGTTTGAGCCTAGGTTGTTAGAGTCTAGACTTCTAAGTGGCTAAGTTTGGTTTGAGACCTTAAGGTGACCATAAGAATCTAAGTGTTTAGGCTTAGGATTCTTAGGATGCGTGGTGAACTGAGCGTTGTTTGTAGTTGTTTGCTTATTTGTTGTCTTGTTGGTAACCGTGTTGTTTTTGTAGAAGCTTTGCGATGCCTCCCCGTCAACGTGCACGTACTCCGGAGACCCCTACGAATGAGCAGCTTGCCCAGAACTTGCAGCAGTTGACGCAGACGATGCAGACTCTTTGTGTAGCGTTGCTGAACAACAACCATCCCGTGCCACCTACTCAACTTGCCGGGCATAGGGATATGGGTCGTCTTGTGTCGGGTCACAGACCATCGACCTTCGCGGTTGAAGAAGACCCGGTTGTTCTAGAGGAGTGGATGAGAGCGTTTGATAAGATCTTCTCGGTTGTTGAATGTCCATATGAGCGGAGGGTAGAGCTTGCGACGTTCTACTTCTGTCATGAGGCCGATCTATGGTGGATACACAAGGGTCCAGCCTACCTTGAGGAGCCCGAGTTATATTGGTCTACACCAAAAGATCGGATGCGCGAGAGGTTTTATCCAGCGCATGTGCGAGCCGCGATGTACAAGGAATTCCTGCATCTTCAGCAAGTATCTCTATCAGTGGTTGAGTACCATAAGAAGCCGCAATGTACGAGGAATTCCTCCATCTTCGCTTGGATGCTTGTGCCTACCAAGCTCGCCAAGGTTGAGAAGTTCATTACTGGCTTAAATTATGAGGCACGAAATGCCTTGACCGTGAGTAGGTCGAGTTCTTTGAAGGATGCATATGTGAGTGCCTCGGATTTGTATCGTGTTCAGCAGCTTCAGCGAGGGTCTTATGAGCTTGCAAGAAAGAAGACCGAGAGTGGAGGCTCCTCCAGCTACAAGAAGCCGCGACCGAGTTTTCAAGCCAGGAATGCATCATCTCTAACCCAAGGACCCAACCGAATGGAGCAAGGAAATCAAGTAAAGACGTTTGCATGCCGTAGATGAGGGAAGGTGCATGTGGGTCAGGATTGGAATGGCCAAGCGTTTCGGTGCTATCGATGCGGAGATAGGGGCCACAAAGTCGCCGAGTGCCCTCAGCAAGCCAATCAAAGGGCGTTGCCGCCACCCCCAGGAGCCAGAGGAGCAGCAGGAAGTAGTTCAAGCCGTGGAGCAGCCGGAGCCAGGCCATCGGGGAGAGTCTTTGTGTTGGGACGATCGCAAGCAGAGACCGAAGGCTTAGTGGAGGAGGAGCTAGCAAGTAACCTCTTTTCTAGCCTACCCTTGTCTTTAGACGCATCTTGTTCCTTGTTACCTTTGTGTGTTGCCATGTTCCTTCGTTGTCTGTTTGAGCTGCCTTGTTATCCTTGTCATATTTTTCCCTTGATAAATGATTCTTTTGGACTTAAGTGTAAGCCTCTCTTGATGAATGATTCTCTTAGTTTTATGTGCGAGCCTTGTTATAGAGTTAGTTGTTTGTCCCAAAAATGAGTCATGCTTGGGTTAATTCCATAATCTTTGCACATGGATATTTTTGCAAACCTTTCCTTTGAGGACCACCTAAATTTCTCCAAGTATTCTTTGAGTTTGGGAATAGAAAATCCATAAAAATCCTTTGTTGTGTAGCCTAAAAAACAAGTAGATTTTTATTCGCAAGCTTTGAGTTTCAATCCTAGGTATACCATTTGCCAACCCACCCCTTTAACCATTTAAACTAATTATAATTCTTAAAACTTACCCAATTTTAATTCCATCTAAACCATAATTTCTCACTTTACCCAAATCCCCAAATTAAATCATCTTCTTTCCTCAATTTCTCCCAAAATCCCTAAATCCCAATTTCTTTTTCCCTTCCCCTCTACCTGTGTGTTCAGCCGAGACCACCCTCCCTCCCAACCCGTCGCCTTCACCTGCCACCCACCGCTACCACCTGCCCGTCGTCGAACCGCCATCCGCCAGAATCGTCGTTTGCAGGGGTCATCTCGCCGCCGCTGGGCCGTCGCGAACGGGAGAGAGGGAGCAGCGAGAGAGATAGGGCAACGAGAAGAAGGAAAAGAAGAAGAAAGCTTTGGGTTCCTTTTGTTGAGCTTTGGATCATCTCCTATCATGCCTAGAAGATCAAGTTTGGCTAGAAAGGTGGAATGGGGGGATGCCCATTACCTCGTTCTTGAAGGTAAAGCTTTCGACCCGGAATCTTTTCCTAATTCTTTGTTGGATATGCTTAGATTCCAAGGGTTGTTAGATGGGTTTCTCGCCATAAGGGCCGAGACCTACCCAAGTTTGGTTAAGGAATTTTATCGTCACATGGCAGTGACAAAGGATGGTGGTAAGCTTGAAATCACCTCTAAAGTGAGGGGTGTGAAAGTGGTTTTGTCTAAAAAGAGGCTAGCTCAGCTTTTGAGTTTATCTGCTTCGGGAGTTGCTCAGTATAGTGGTAACTCGTGGATTAGTACGGATACCATGGGGTACCGGGACTATTTGAATTATTTGTTGGGTCGCACGAGTGGTTTCACTCAAGCTTCAAGACCGGAGAAGAAATGGTTGTCCGCCGAGCAAAGGATTTTGGTCATACTTGTGTCAGACTGTTTGTTGCCCAATAACAACAAAAGTTGGTTGTTGGGAAAATTGGAGTGCTCCTTTGCTTTCTGCCTTAAGAACATGGTAAAGTTCAACCTGCCGGCTTTGATGTTGCAACATATGGTCTTCTATCGTGATCAAAACCCAAAGAGCCTACCGTATGGTATGGTGTTGAGCTGGATTCTTGTCAAGAAGGGTGTAAGCGTTGAGGGTTGCATGCCGAAACCCGTAGGAAAGATGGTGTTGGATGCCACTAATCTTCGAAGTTACAACTTGTTTCAGTTGGACGATGGTGATTACATCACGCTCGAAGAAGTTGCAAGGAAATTCCCCGAAGAATGAGCCGAGTTGGCAGTTGAGCTCGAGATTCATGCTGGAAAGTTGAACCTTGCAGTCCAGAGCTTGGGCGGTGATTTAGAAGACAAGGGGGAAGCAGGCCATGAAGAAGAGGTGGAAGCACCAGAAGCTGCCGAGGCCGAGGAAAGTGATTCCGAAAGTAAAGAAAATCAAAGAAGAAGGGAAGCCCGCACCAAAAGGGAGCATGATTCCATGACACATGAGGAGCGTGTAGTCACCTTTCTTCGTCAATAGAACCGAATGATTGAAGAAGACTTCACTTTCATGAAGACGCAGTTTGTTGCCGTTCACCAAATGCTAGATCTGATTGTGGCCAGCTCAAGTTGTAGAGGAGTTGATGACGAAGAATCCGAGGAGAGCACCAATGAATCGGAGAGTGAGTCGTTCTAGATCGGAGTTGTGGTAAGCCTGTTTATCCTCCTGCAGCCTGTTGTTACCTCTTAGTTGTTGTTACCGTTTGTTAGTTACTTGTTGCTTGCCTTGTGTGCTTGTTCTTGCTTGTTTGTTTAGTTGAGTAGTTAGTCTTGGTGGTTGGCGCTTTGAGCTAGTTGCTTAGTTATTGGTTGTTGGTTAGAGGTTGATGGTTGTGTTCGGTTTAGAGTTTGATATTCTCAATATCCCCGTTAGTTAAAATCTTGCAATCCTTGTATCGATATACCTTTCTCGCTTGCTTTGATGTCTTGTGAATTCTTTGGGCTTTGACCAAAAGAGGATATTCTTGACACTCTTGTCACATTTTGTTCCATATCGCCGTTTGTTTTTGTTGGTCCCAAAAGAGGTAGGGTGAAAGTCTAGAGGGGGGGGGGGGGGGTGAATAGACTTTCAAACTTTTTCGCACAGCACAACAATTGCTAAGACAGAGATAAACCAAAACTCTTAACTAGATTGTTAGAGTATGGTGCACAGCGGAAATAATTAAACATAAAGTGTGTGTGAGATTGTGTGAGCAGTATATCTCGTGTAGAGCGAATATGTAAAGAGCGGTAAGTAAAGAAAGCAGTAAAGAACACAAGACAATTATAGTGGTTCGCGAGGTGGTGTAATCCTCCTACTCCACTTGCTCTTTTCTCCAAGAGCCAATTCACTATATCCACCACTTCTTGGTTCCAAGATACAATGAACTTCCGTGATCTAGTGCTTTGATCACAAAGCCGGCACTAATCACGCCCAGTGACACCACACTGCTGCTTCGGGTTTCACGTCGCTGCGCTACTATCCCAGGATTTCACGACTCCGCGTTACTTTCCCCCCGTCTTCCACACTCCGGTAGAAACGTATCCCGTGATCTGGTGCTTTGATCACCAAGCCCACACCAATCACGTCCAGTGCCTCCGACACTGCTGCTTCGGATCTCACAGCTCCGTGTGACAATCCAGGATTTCACAGCTCCGTGCTACTTTCCTCCCTTCTCTTGTTTTGCTCCAAAACAAGTGTTGTCTTGCTTCCAACTTCTGAGACACTGTAGTTGATCTTCAATGATGCGCAGGTCTCTTTGATGAAGATAAACACTCTGGAATGATTTCTCTTGATAGCTCTGAGTGTTTTCTCTCTTTGAATATATCAAGTAAAGCACTTGATATTTTTGCTCTGCTTTGCTTTGTTTAAGAACTCTCTGAATATTTTTCTCTTGAAGCTCTCTGAGTTCTTTTAAGCTTAATTGCTCTATTCGATCCTTTGATGGATTCGAATTTTCTGCTCTCTTGTTCGTGAGTTCGTTGTATGCTCTTCTGCTCTTATATTCTTCAAGTCTTCATATCTTCATCATTTTATAGCTGGTAATGAGAATCTGTCCGTTGGAAAGAAACGCTCTCATTTTTGAAATCTTGTATCTTTTGTCAGAGATCTTATCTTATCTTCTGCAAAAATGTCAGAAAGAGATAAGCTAGCCGTTGATGGAGTTTCATCTCCATGTAAATGAGCTCCCAAACTTCATATGATACTCCTCTGGTTTTACGTTGAGTGGAAATATCTGGGTCTCAGTTTTGGTGTAGAATGGCTTCTCTGATTAGCTCTGAAGTGGTCCTTGTATCTTTGGGATTTAAAAATAATCTTTATTTTAATCCCATACTAGTTAGACTAGTATTTTCCAAGTGAGAATATTTTCACTGTAAGTTCATCTTCATCTTCTTCATTCTCACGTCTGGGTGTTCTCAGACTTCAAACTGGCTTTGAACTTCCACCCAATTTGAATTTCTCCTTTGTAATTGACACCCAATTTCAATTGGCTTGTAATTGGCTCCCAATTGACTTTGACTTGCAATTGGCTCCCAAACTGCTCCTGGTGCTTTCAATTGCTTCCCAATTTGAATTGTTGACTT
This sequence comes from Ipomoea nil, assembly GCF_001879475.1. Lineage (NCBI taxonomy): Eukaryota > Viridiplantae > Streptophyta > Magnoliopsida > Solanales > Convolvulaceae > Ipomoea > Ipomoea nil. The sequence continues at coordinate 496,481 of NW_017617767.1, forward strand.
TGACTCCCAGAGTTCTCCTGGTATTGAATTTCATCTCAATTCAATTTGATCTCCATGTCTTCTTTGAATCGGTCCCCAACTTTGAAATTGCATCCCATACTACAACCTCACTTTGACTCCCAGACTTCTCCTGGTATTGAATTTCATCTCAATTCAATTTGATCTCCATGTCTTCTTTGAATCGGTCCCCAACTTTGAAATTGCACATCCCATACTACAACCTCAATTGGCTCCCAATTTCAATTCTACATTGGCTCCCATCTTGAATTGATTGCCATGTGAGCAAGGCTCCCATCTTGAATTGATTCCCATGTGAAACTTGCTCCCAATTTCAATTGATTTTGATTTCTCTCTCCCAATTTCAATTGATTTTGATTTCTCTGAAACTGGCTCCCAATTTCAATTGCTTCGAACTAGCTCCCAATTTCAATTTCTATGAAATCGGCTCCAAAGTGCAATTGCATCTCAATTGCCACCCAAGTGAAATTGCTTCCCAAATTCCACTTGTAATTGGCGCCCAAAGCGTAAACTAGCCCCAACTCCATCAGATTAATTTAATTTGACTTCTCAAATTTTACCTTGTAAAATTGTTGATGGTGAGTTTCAAACTTGAACCATTTCGAATAATATATCAAACATTATCCACTTCGTCCATACAGCTTTTGATTAAATCTCTAATCACATTTGATGTACTTCTTTCTTTCCATAGATGCTTGATCTCCAAGTCAATTTCATGCATTCTTCCAATATTAATTTTCTTCACGAAAATTCTTCTGGGATAACTTCTTTGAGTAGTAGCGACGTGAATATTGTATCATTCATCTTCTTCTTCAATTTGTCATTTTCTCCAGACAAATTCTTGATTTTCGGCTTGATATCTTCTTCTACTATTTTCATGCATCTTCCTCTGTTTTTCTCTTTTCATAATTAAATAATTTCCCGATCACGGTCTAAGACTCTACAAGACCTATGAAATAAAATTGGGGGATCTACAAATACAAATTTGGCATATCAAAACCATTACACTTTATTCCTAACAATTTCCCCCCTTTTGATAATGCCAAAACCTATGCTCAGTCATTGGCTTTAAGTCTTTGAAAAATAATCTTTTTGCTCAATTTTATTTGACAAAGCCAAGATGAGTTTAACAAATGGTTTTCTAGACACAATCAAAAGAAACTTGTGAATTAAATTTTTAGACAAGCTCCTAAACGCATCTTGAATTATTTTTATTTTAATCATCATCAATTTTTAATTTTGTCGTGCGTTTGACATATTTCTTGTCTTTTAATTCACGAAAGTCTACTTACATTAAACAAATAAAATTAAAGACTCAAAATAGACTATGGGAAATTATTATTGATATATTTCGAATTTATAGAGAAAAACGCAACAGAGGTTCGAAAATAGAGAATATCAGCTTAAGAGAATTTTCAGATTACCTTCTGGGTTTCTTCACACCAAAGTCTTTCTTCAAAATTTCCTTGACATGTTCTCTGAGCTTGAAGAAATCATCTTTGAACTTTGCATTCTGAAATTTCTTTGTAAGCTGTCCGGCCATATAGTGTCCATAAGCTTCTTTGATATTGTTGCCCGGATGAACTCCGTTTTCCCACCATAAGACACATTCTTCGAAGCTTCTTTCTTCTCCAAGATTCATGCCCATATTTCCGGTGAAATCTCTTAGTTCATACCACATCTCGGTTCTTTTCCTTTTGCCTTCTTCTTCTTTATTCTTTTCCGAGATCCATTGGGCTTGATCGGCTGCAGGCCATTTCTTGATCATGCTTGGTAAATTTTCTTTGGTCCATATTGTTGTCTGAGTGGCGGTACCCTTAGAGCATTCACACCAGCCACGCTGTTCAGCAACCTTCGATGTACTCGTACCAAGACTAGGATTCGCGAACTGAGCAAAACCAATCTGAGATGGTCCTTGTGAGGATTGTCCGCGGCTTCGGCCTCTACCTTGAGTAGACACTACTGGCTGTTGTTGACTTCCAAGAATAAATTATTGTTGCTGCAAAGCCAAGTGACTGAGAATTTCTTCCCCCCTTTTGGCGTTATCAACCAAAAATGCTAGGGTCTTAAAATCTCGGTCTTGGTTTGCCTTCACAGTTTCAACACTGTTGTGCGTTTCAATGGAAACGGTTTGCACGTTGTCCAGCTTGTTTGTTGTAACTGCGAGTTTAGCTTCAAGTTTGTTGATTCGGCTTTCTTGGTCTTGAATTGCTTTGATCTGTCTCAAGTGACGTTCGTTGTGAATCTTTTCAGCTGCTTCACGCTCCTTCTTCATGAGCTGAAGTACTTCAAGTAAGCCTTTTGTCAATTCTCCTTTAAAAATTCTTTCAGCTTTGTCAATCTGGATCTTCAAAATATTTTGATGCTCCATTAATTCCTTCAGATTGACTCGTGTATCCGTGTGTTGTTGATCTATCATTTGGTTTTGTTCAACCAATTTTTCTCCAATTGTTTGACAAACAACATCACTGGATTCGGCTACTTTGGCAAATAAGGATGAAAATATGTCATCTTCTTGTCATCCATCTGCACAAAATTTTGAGGGGATCCGAATGGACTTTTATTCGGATCTGTGAGAATAACTGTGTCAATAAGTTGCATCCCTTCTTCTTCAGGTGATTCGACTTCTTGATTGAGATCACCAATTTCTTCTTCTAAGACTTCTGTTCTTGTGTAGTTGTCTGCAAATATATCTTCATTTTCTAGAACAGGGTCCATGTAGGCATGGTAGACTCGGTATGGTGTACCGGCAATACACTGGATAAATCCTCTGTGATTTGCAGTCTACTCTCAGTAGCAACTTCTACTGCAACTTCCACTGGTATATCTCTTCTTCTTTCTTCTGACACTTGTTCTTCATTGGCTCCCACAAGTTGTTCATTGCACTCCAGATTCACATTAATTGGTGTGGGGGTCAAATCAAATATCAATAAAGAAGCATCATGGACTTTCACAGGTATGTCCATATGATTTTCAGTGCTTATGATTGGTACATCAATGAGTGCCGTCCCATCAGTTCTTTCATCAAAAACTTCATTATCCACAAGAGATGTGTTACCTGGATAATGATGTGTGTCATACACTGACCTTTGTAGAGCTAACTGAAGTGAAATTTCATTCTGTCTCTCTTGTTCGGCTAAACGGTCTTGAGCCGTACTGCCTCCTTTTATTGGTGCTTTTCCTTTTTGTCTGGCTGCCTTCTCGTGTAGCTTCATGTGATACACTTGATTTAAATCCATGTTGAGTGCATCTAGCATCACGTTCGTTCCACACCATTCCAAGGAAAAATCTTCACTCCGTATCAAATCTGCGATGATTTTTGACATGAAAGAATGATATCTTTGATGTTTCCATTCTTTCCAAGTTTGCACCATTATCAATTCTTTCAACAGCTCCGGATCATCTCGAATGAGCGCTGAGTCAAAAACTATAGGTCCTGCACTCCCTTCGGCTGCAGATTGACTCGAGAGCCTTCTTTGTAGATCATTCGAAATTTGCACATCAACTCCTGCAAATTCCATTCTTGTAGTATCATCAACTCCTTCGGCCAACAAGTTTGGTTCAGCATATTTGATCGGAACAACTGCCATAGCCGTACTGATGGCTTCCTGATCTCTTCCTGATCGATTGCTTGATCCCATTTGATTACTTGAGGTTGAGATTGCTTTGCTGTTTCTCGGTCTGGAGCTCTGAGGTGTTTTTGAACTTGTAGAACTTCCACCTTCTTGTCCTCTTCTCTGGCTTGACCTTTTTCCAAAATTAGGACTAAATTTTCTGAAGAGAGCTCTGTAAATTCCAATATTTTTGTGTTTTCTCATTGGAATTGTCTTCTTCCTTAGCAGTTCTCCAATGATGAGACCATATCCAACATTTTGATAGAATCGGTCTACTACAGCGGGTTTCTTCATTGGTTTGGCAGCATGAACAAAAATAACCATCTTCCTGTAGATAAATTTTGCCCATTTGAATTTTATTCCTTTCATGATTCCGTCCATCAGGCACACTGTTGACGCGGTCAAATATTCAGTACTTCCCAACTTGTGTTCAAGAATCTTGTAAATCATGTCCACCAACATCTCATATTCAAACTTCAAAACATTCTTATGAGCGGATACATCGGAGAAAATTGGAGCCGTAGGACCACGAATCTCGTTCCAAAAATTTTGAACAACATAGCTGTGAGATTCTGGCATTATCTGAGATTCAGGAAAGTTGAAGCACTTGTGTATGTCATCTTCAGTGATCGAAACTTCTGATCCTCCAACTCTAGATTTTATCGAGTCCTTTTCAACGAATGCATGTAGATAAAATTCGGCTACATCTTCTTCAAAGGTTCCAAGGTAGTTGTAGGTGAAGAAATCAAACTGTCCACAATCTTTTAAAGCTTGAAGAATTTTCTCGGCCGTGTCCTTGTTGGTAGAACCTAGTCTGAAAAACTCAGGATTGAGAACCATCCCATTCGTCACTTGTTGCGAGAGGGCAAAAATAGGATCAATTTGCTTTCTTCCAGATTGAGCCATGATGATCAGATCGATTGATCGAGGAGAGATAATTTGAGAGAGAGTTTTCTGATATTCTGAAGGTCTTGAAAGAGTTTTTGAGATATAGGAGAGGGGTTTATATGAGGAGGATGACTCGAAGGGGTTTTTCGGATTTAAGAGAGATATGAGACTTCTCAATTGTACCCTTCGGTTGAGGTGTGTCGATTGGGTGAGTTTAGGGTAGATGAGTCATCTGATAGAGAGTGTTACGAGGAAAGAGAAAATGTCATCATGAGCAGACAAGAGCAGTTAATGCTCACACCTCTTTAGAAATACCCAATGCACGTAAGGTGTAGAGGGAGGAGATTTGAAGAGACACTTAGGAAGGATTTGGGTTCTGATCTCCTTGAGATTTGTTTGTGGGGATCGATTAAGAGTGTAGATTTCTGACAGGCGAGATGGGGGTGTCGATTGAGAGAGGGGGTAAATCTTGTTTGGAAAGATTTGATTTAGGAGAGGATTATGGGGGGAGGTTTTAGGTTGGGTGGAGGTTTAGAAAGGGTAGGAGTTTATGGGTGGAGGTTTGATACCCAATTAAACTCTAAATTTTCTTTCTTTATCTCCTGATTTCCTTCTCAAAATCGTGTACCACATATATAAACACACTCAAACATCTCGTTAGTAGCAAAAATTATTCCACAAATAATTAATCACACATACCAATTATATTAAACTCATACACGGTAATTTCCAATAAAAAATTAAACACATTTTGGAAACTAACAAAATTAACACACATATTCCTAAATTATAATTAGAAACAACTTTATATAAAAAGCACATTAGTCAGATTCCAAAATATTTTAGAAACTAACAAAAATATTAATTTCTAGATTTCTAAAACAATTTATTGCAAATTATATCACATATATTGCATATATACGAAACACATATACAATTAACACATTATAACACATTTTGCACATAGCACATATATATTATTAAATAAACACGGTAAATCATTTTTAGAGCAAATTGTTCATGCAAACAAGTTAGTTAATTTACATAAACATGAACTCATACTCAAAAACTGATTAACACATTAAAACATGTAATTTTAAACAAATTATCAAATAAATCACGAATTGCACATTTTATCAAATTAATTTGCATGGCATATGTAACACCCCATGTTACGAGTCCTAAAACCAATTAATTAATAGCCCAGGAGAAAGAATAAATTATAATGATTAATTAGGGAAAAAGGCCACCGTAGCCCATGGGCCCAAATATATAAACCCAACCCCTAACCCCAATAGGATTAAACTCTAAATAAACCCTTAGATCTATAAATAGAGAACTTAGGGAGCACCTAGAACCCCCACACGCCTAAACGCCACACCACCCCCAAAAGAGCTCCAAGAATCCCCTTAGGAGAAATCAAGAAAGCAAGGAAGCTTAAAGAAAGATCCTTCATAGCCAAGGAATTAATTAAGGCTAAGAGGTAACCCATGTCTCAACAAAACCTATTTTCATAGCTATGATTTCCCCCTTAGGGTTTCCCCATATTATTGTGTATCAATGACTTGTGATGAATATTATTGATTATTGATGTGATGATCCCATGGGGGATCTTGATAATCTTGATATTGGGAGATTCTTGATAATTATGATATTCTTGATGATTATATGGAGTTCTTGATGATTATGTGTTGTTCTTGATAATTGGGTGATGCTCTTGTTGTTCGTATGTTATTCTTACCGAATCTTGCAATTAGAAGACGAACCGTATTCTTGTTGATATAAAAGTGATTAGAACCCTAGGTTGTATCGTATAATCTTATTCTTGGATTATCGGGTGGGGAAATCGCATGTTTGGGTGTTGATTATATTTAGAAAATCATGATAGGTTATGTGCCGTTCGTTTCTTGTATTTTATTCGTAAATTGTCTAGGGGTTGTCGTTAATTGTGTTGTAAAGTGTCTAAGCATGGTTTCGGGTTCCATAACGGTTCCCGGGGCATAAAGTTTGTGAAAAGAGTCAGTGGGGGGTAGGTGGGGGGGTAGGGGACCCGCCACCTACCCATGGCCGTAAAACACCGCCTGGCAGCGGGTGGCCGGCGGGCGGGCAGCTGCCCGCCGGCGACCCGCTGCCCGGAACAGTAGAATCCGGCGGGCAGCCGGCGGGTGGCCCACCACCCACCGGCTACCCGCTGGAAAATCGTCCCACTCGGGACCCCGGCTTCCCCGTTTGATGTTCCCCCGTTCCCCGTGGTGTCCCAACGGACTCCGTTTATCGTGCCTATGTCTAGTTTGATGTTTCGGGTACCGTTCGTAGGGTTATGAGTCTATTGTATTGCATGCTAGTTGAATTGGTATCCCGTTGACCTAGGTGGAAGGAGTATGAATCCCTTAGGACTATTCTTAGTATGTGATGGATCACACATAGGTTTTGTTATACGTTTTCTCCCCCTTCCTAATGTGTAATGTGGGTTGCATGTGCTTGCTATGTGTTATGTGTGTGTTACCCCAATTCGGTTGCGATCGGATTGGTTATCCTGAGCTGCGGTTCAGAAGCTGGCTGCGGTCAGATTGATACTCTTGGGCTGCGGTCCACCATTTGGTTGCGATCAAACGTTTCTATACGAGCTGCGGTTCGTCCTTTTTCCTGGCTGCGGTCAGATGACATTCTCTTGGGCTGCGGTCCACTGTTTGGTTGCGATCAAACACTATGATGAGCTGTGGTTCATCGGTCGGTTGCGATCGACCCCTCCGTGTTGCGATACGGGGCAGGGTGCTGCGGGGCCGTGTCAGAGCTATATGCGCTGACCCTCATGTATGGGCATGCGATTGGTCCTGTGGCGCCAACAAAGTGTGCTATGTGTTGAGATATGGATGAGTGGTGATCATGAGTGTCTTGGGGGATGTGACTACGGGATTTATGTTGGGGATTGTTGGTGTTGAGTTATGATTATGGTTATGCTTTTCCTTATCTGCCTTATCTGTTGTGAACTGCATATGCTCGTTATAACTGTTGCTTGTGTCTGGCCTTACCTGTCGAGTCATTCCCGGTTTTAAAGCTAGAGTTCGTAGGATATATCTTCATGCTCAGAATGGTTTTCGTATATCTATATATATCTCTATATGTATTGTATTTCAACGCGTTGGAGTGGGTTACCAGCATCTCTCGCTGAACAGATATATTTGGCTTTCAGGCACAGAAGATTAAGTCACTGGAGCGCGCTAGAACTTGGAGTATAGAAGTAGATAGTTTTCCTTTTTGGCCTGCGTGCCACGTTTACGTAATTACGCTTTGAGGATATTAGTTAGTTAGCCTGTGCACTTGGGTTCTCTAGCCCAGGTGTGGCATAGCACCCCGTACGCTTGTATTTATATCTTGGGATTTAATGAGATCCTACCTTTATTATAAGTTTTAAAAAGTCTTGAAAATCTGGGGTGTTACAGCATATGATCTCACGTTAAATAACACATGCGAATACACAAATAAGATCCTAACACATATTGCAATTTTATCATATACAAATTTTGAATAAAAACATGCATATAAACACATAAAACAATTTATTCATATAGAACAATTTATTTTGAGCACAAGTATCAGTTTAAATAGAGAGATTAAGTTCAGTGATACTTAGCTCATTTCGATCATTCCCAACTCGTGCCTTAAGGTAGAAAATCTCGTTTCGCATAAAGGCTTCGTGAGAATATCAGCAACTTGGTTTTCCGTAGGGATATATTCGATCTTCAGATTTTTCTTTTCAACGTGATCCCTTATAAAATGATGTCGAATGTCGATATGTTTGGTTCTTGAGTGAAGCACCGGATTGTGAGTGATAGCGATTGCACTAGTATTATCACAATAAATACTAACGTCATCACAATTAACTCCGTAATCCTTCAATTGTTGCTTCATCCACAAAATTTGCGCACAACAACTTCCTGCAGCAATACATTCGGCCTCGGCGGTACTAGTTGCGATGGAATTTTGCTTTTTGCTGAACCAAGAAACAAGCCTTCCCCCCAAGAACTGGCATGTCCCGGAAGTGCTTTTTCTGTCTATTTTGCAACCTGCAAAATCCGCATCTTAAAAACCCGTTAGAGTAAAATCTGTACCTTTTGGATACCACAATCCAACATTGATTGTGCCTTTCAGATATCGTATGATCTTCTTTGTTGCGGTGAGGTGGCTTTCTTTTGGATTTGCTTGGAATCTTGCACACACTCCCACAGCATAAGAAATGTCCGGCCTGCTTGCAGTAAGATATAGAAGTGAACCAATCATTCCTCTATATTTTGTTTGATCGACATCCTTTCCATCTTCATCTTTGTCTAGCCTTATTGATGTGCTCATTGGAATTTTGATCGATGATTTTCCATCAAGGCCAAACTTCTTTATCAAGTCGCGGGTGTACTTTGCTTGATTGATGAATACTCCTTCTTTCAGTTGTTTGACTTGTAAGCCCAAGAAGTAATTCAATTCACCCATCATGCTCATTTCGAATTTATTCTGCATAAGCTTCGAAAATTTCTCACACAAAGAATTGTTAGTGCTTCCAAAAATAATATCATCAACATATATTTGCACTAATAAAATATGATCACCATCTTGAATTCTAAATAGAGTTTTGTCAACAAGGCCTTTGGTGAATCCACAGTTTATTAAGAACATTGATAAAGTATCATACCAAGCTCTAGGTGCTTGTTTCAACCCATACAATGCCTTTTTAAGTTTGTAGACTTTATCACCTTCGCCTTTTACCTCAAAACATGGGGGTTGTTCGACATAAACTTCTTCTTCGAGTAGACCATTCAAGAATGCGCTTTTCACGTCCATTTGATAAACAGTGAAATCTTTGTGTGCGGCGTAGGCTAGGAAAATTCTGATTGCTTCAAGTCGGGCCACCGGTGCAAAGGTTTCATCAAAATCTATTCCTTCTTCTTGTGAGTATCCTTTTGCAACAAGCCATGCTTTATTCCTAACAATCACGCCTTCTTCGTTTGCTTTGTTCCGGAAGACCCATTTGGTTCCTACAACATTGTGGTTCGGCGGTCTTGGAACAAGTTCCCAAACATCATTTCTTTTGAATTGATCGAGCTCCTCTTGCATAGCATTTATCTAATCCGGACCATTGAGAGCTTCGTCAATTTCTTTTGGTTCAATCTGAGATAGATAACACGTAAACAATGCTTCCATGGTAGATGATCTTGTTTTCACGCCTTCATGAATATTCCCAATAATTAATTCTGGAGGATGATTTTTGAGCCATCTTAAATCTGGTTCAAATGGGTGCATGGTACTGGGTGGATCCATTTGTTGTGTACTGGGAGAGTTGGTTCGAATTTCCACATTTAATTCATTTTGTAATTGACCACCAACTTCACCAGTAACTTGATCACTAATTGGATCACCAACTTGTACTGCATCCTCATTCTCACGTGAGGCATCACTCCAAAAATTATTATTAAAAGAATTTCCAACTTCTTCTAGATGAGGGATGGGATTTTCTAGAGAATTAATTTCCAACTCATCCATTCCCTGCAAAACATCATCTTCACATGTATCATTAGTATCACAAAAATCAATATGACACTTGTTACCATTTTGAGCAATTTCTTCGTCCAGTGCATCATTTTTGATCTGTGATTTTTCATCAAATACCACGTGTATGGATTCTTCAACCACCATTGATCTTTTATTCAAAACTCTGAATGCCTTGCTGGTAGTCGAATATCTTAGAAAAATTCCTTCATCTGCACGCTCATCAAAAGCTTTTAGATGCAATTTATCATTAATATGAATAAAACATTTGCATCCAAAAATATGAAAATAACCAATATTTGGTTTTCTCCCTTTATATAACTCATATGGCGTCTTCTTGTGCTGCTTATGGATCATGCTTCGATTTTGCGTGTAACAAGCAGTGTTGATAGCTTCCGCCCAATATCGTTTCGGGAGACCGGCAGCACTAATCATCACTCGTACGGCTTCTTTGAGCGTCCGGTTTCTTCTTTCGGCAACACCGTTTTGTTGCGGTGTTCTTGCGGCAGATAATTGTTGAGAAATTCCATGTGAATTGCAAAAAGCTTGTATAACTCCATTCACAAACTCGGTTTCGCGATCCGTTCGTATTTTTGATATTTGCAATTCTTTCTCATTTTGTAGTTGCTTCAACAGCTTTGGTAGAACTTGCTCAACTTCATTTTTCTTCTTGAGAAACACGGTCCAAGTGTACCTGGAAAAATCATCAACAACAACAAGAGTATATTTTTTACCACTTATACTTATTGGATCAACCGGTCCAAATAAGTCCATATGTAGTAAGCTTAGAGGTCTTGACGTTGACTCGTGTGTCTTTGATTTGAATGATGACTTGATTTGCTTTCCGCGTTGGCATGCATCACACACTTGGTCCTTCTAGAAGGTAATATCTGGCAAGCCTTCTACTAGATTCTTCTTTGCAAGCTGATTGATGGTCTTGAAGTTTAAGTGGTTGAGCTTTCTGTGCCATTCCCAATTAGCTTCATTCGAATTTCTGGCCATTAAGCACACTGAATCTTTGCTTGTGCTCCAATCAACAACATACATATTCTTTCGCCGTTTCCCAGATAAAATAATCTCATTTGTGAGCTCATTTTTTATTAGACAATTATCTTTAGAAAATTCTACAAGATAGCCTTTATCACAAAATTGACTAGTGCTCAACAAATTAAATTTTAATCCTTCAACGAAAGAAACATCTTCAATCTTCAAACCATTTTTCTTGATCGTGCCAACTCCTTTTGTAATTCCATAATTTTGATTTCCTCCGAATATAACTTTTGGTCCATCGATTTGTTTGAAATTAACTAGATATGATTTATTTCTAGTCATGTGACGTGAGCAACCACTATCGATGTACCAAACATCCTGCAAAAAAGATTAATTAATTTTAGGTACCCATACTTGCTTGGGTCCTTTGCTGTTAGTGATTTTTGGTAACCAAACCCACCTTGATCTTATTGAATTAAGATGAGGCGATTTGTAACCATTAGAGACACAATAATTATAACTCACATTAGAAAATATTTTTGGCGCCGGGTTCTGAAAATTATTTTTATATTTTGGCACCTGGGAAGAGAATGGTTGCTTTGGTCTATAAAAAGCATTACATCAATTACACAACCAATCTTTTTGAGTGGGATGAAATCTCCCAACTTTATTTCTAGAAAAGCTTCCCTCTTTTCTATGAAATCTTTTTGCACTTGACTCTTTGGCATATCTTTGCTTGTAGAATTTTTGTTGCTTTGCCGTAGTATAAACTTGTTTCGGCCTTTCAACATTCAACTTTGTGTTTGATTGATAACCAAGTCCTTGTCTCATTGTGCTATTCTGACTTTTAACAAATTTTACCACATGAACTTTATTATTTAAAGTAGTAGTAGAATTAGTCAGATTTTGAGGGGTTTGAGAACATGTGGAGTCATAACCGATTCCGGTTCTATCTCCTGATGGCTTTTGCATGCTCACCATTTTATCTATAATTTTAGACGAATTAGTGAACGTAGCAATAGTAGCTCTAAGATTATGTTCTCTAACCTCTCTTGCTTTACACTCTTCTTGAAGATGAATATTTTCATTCTTCGATTTACTCACTTCAAGTAAAGCATCTTGCAATTTTTTATTCATTTCTTCTTTTTCAAGAATTAGAATATTATTGCGCTCCTTGAGTTGAGGATGAGTGAGCATAATCTCTTGACAATCTCGCATTAGATTATCAATAGATTCACGAGAAAGAGAGGAATTAACAGAATTGAAAGAATTAGAACTTACCTCTTCTTCCTCTGCGTCAAGAGCCATAAGACAATCTTCACTTGTACTCAACTCAATTGACTTGCATATTAGCGCCGTATCATCATCCGAACATGAACTTTCATCGCTTGATGATGAATCCTCCGAATCATCATTTTCGTTTGGTTCGTTGCCAACGAGAGCTTTTCTTTTGTCGCGCTTGAACCTTTTGCTTTCGGATTTGTTCGGCGTAGATTCAACATTTTTGCCTTGATACTTGCTAACGATCGGATACGGACAATTTATTTTAAAATGTCTAGGTTTGCGGCAATTGTAGCACAAATCCTTATTTTCTTCGACTTTTTCTTCTTGTGTTATGCGAGAGATGAATTTTCCACGAGCAGAATTTTCGTTGTCTCCTTTTCGCATAAACCTTCTAAACTTTTTGACAAAAAGAGCAAATTGTTCGTCAGTCATAAAATCAACATTATTTTCTACTGACCTGGAGGTTGACGGTTGTTCGGCCATTAGAGCAGCATTTCGAGCTTCATGAACATCATCATCTTTGGCCTTCATTTCGAACTCATATTCTTTTAGATCACTAAATAATTTGTCTGTAGACAACATTCTTAGATCTCGGTGATCGCGCATAGCCGTAACCTTCATATCCCATGCAGATGGTAAGCCTTGTAGGATTTTGAGATTAATTTCTTTTTGGCTAATATTTTTGCCAAGATCACTAATCTCTCCAAGAACTTTGATCATTCGAGCTTCCATGTCTGCAACACTTTCATTTGAGAGCATTTTGAAATCTTCGAACTTCTTCATGGCGATTGTGAGCTTATTGTCTTTTTCTTGTTCATCTCCTTCGCCAATCTTGATGAGAGTTTCCCATATTTCTTTTGCGGTAGCACACTTTCGGATCTTCGGAAATATTGTATCATCTACGGCTTTGAATAGAATATCCTTGGCAATATTGTCAAGATTATTCCGCGTTCTATCATCCGATGTCCATTCCGGTTTAGGCTTTTGAACGTACTGTGGAGCATCCGGAGATAGGACAAATGCCGTATTGACTTTTAATATTTCGATAAGGCCAGTGGAAATAACTTCCCACATTTCATCGTGTAAAGCCGATAAGTGTACCTGCATACGAACTTTCCAATCATCAAATTTATCAAGAGAGAATAATATATTTTGAGCTAAATCTTTATTCATCATCATCACATGAGATATGAAAGATTAATCCAATTCACACACTTTGTTGAATGGATCTGTCTAGCAGTCAAAAATAGTTGACCCACTTTAGGGACAATTTTGACTCGGGTAAACACCTGCTCTGATACCAATTGTTGGTCCCAAAAGAGGTAGGGTGAAAGTCTAGAGGGGGGGGGGGTGAATAGACTTTCAAACTTTTTCGCACAGCACAACAATTGCTAAGACAGAGATAAATCAAAACTCTTAACTAGATTGTTAGAGTATGGTGCACAGCGGAAATAATTAAACATAAAGTGTGTGTGAGATTGTGTGAGCAGTATATCTCGTGTAGAGCGAATATGTAAAGAGCGGTAAGTAAAGAAAGCAGTAAAGAACACAAGACAATTATAGTGGTTCGCGAGGTGGTGTAATCCTCCTACTCCACTTGCTCTTTTCTCCAAGAGCCAATTCACTATATCCACCACTTCTTGGTTCCAAGATACAATGAATTTCCGTGATTTAGTGCTTTGATCACAAAGCCGGCACTAATCACGCCCAGTGACACCACACTGCTGCTTCGGGTTTCACGTCGCCGCGCTACTATCCCAGGATTTCACGACTCCGCGTTACTTTCCCCCCGTCTTCCACACTCCGGTAGAAACGTATCCCGTGATTTGGTGCTTTGATCACCAAGCCCACACCAATCACGCCTAGTGCCTCCGACACTACTGCTTCGGATCTCACAGCTCCGTGTGACAATCCAGGATTTCACAGCTCCGTGCTACTTTCCTCCCTTCTCTTGTTTTGCTCCAAAACAAGTGTTGTCTTGCTTCCAACTTCTGAGACTCTGTAGTTGATCTTCAATGATGCGCAGGTCTCTTTGATGAAGATAAACACTCTGGAATGATTTCTCTTGATAGCTCTGAGTGTTTTCTCTCTTTGAATATATCAAGTAAAGCACTTGATATTTTTGCTCTGCTTTGCTCTGTTTAAGAACTCTCTGAATATTTTTCTCTTGAAGCTCTCTGAGTTCTTTTTCTTTTCTCACACTTGAAGATTTTAGCTCTTAGAATTTTAGCTCTTTTAAGCTTAATTGCTCTATTCGATCCTTTGATGGATTCGAATTTTCTGCTCTCTTGTTCGTGAGTTCGTTGTATGCTCTTCTGCTCTTATATTCTTCAAGTCTTCATATCTTCATCATTTTATAGCTGGTAATGAGAATCTGTCCGTTGGAAAGAGACGCTCTCATTTTTGAAATCTTGTATCTTTTGTCAGAGATCTTATCTTATCTTCTGCAAAATTGTCAGAAAGAGATAAGCTAGTCGTTGATGGAGTTTCATCTCCATGTAAATGAGCTCCCAAACTTCATCTGATACTCCTCTGGTTTTACGTTGAGTGGAAATATCTGGGTCTCAGTTTTGGTGTAGAATGACTTCTCTGATTAGCTCTGAAGTGGTCCTTGTATCTTTGGGATTTAAAAATAATCTTTATTTTAATCCCATACTAGTTAGACTAGTATTTTCCTTGTGAGAATATTTTCACTGTAAGTTCATCTTCATCTTCTTCATTCTCACGTCTGGGTGTTCTCAGACTTCAAACTGGCTTTGAACTTCCACCCAATTTGAATTTTTCCTTTGTAATTGACACCCAATTTCAATTGGCTTGTAATTGGCACCCAATTTGAATTTCTCCATTGTAATTGGCTCCCAATTGACTTTGACTTGCAATTGGCTCTCAAACTGCTCCTGGTGCTTTCAATTGCTTCCCAATTTGAATTTCTCCATTGTAATTGGCTCCCAACTGACTTTGACTTGCAATTGGCTCCCAAACTGCTCCTGGTGCTTTCAATTGCTTCCCAATTTGAATTGTTGACTTTGACTTTGAATTTCATCTCAATTCAATTTGATCTCCCTGTCTTCTTTGAATTTGATCTCCCTGTCTCCCTCAATTCTACATTGGCTCCCATCTTGAATTGATTCCCATGTGAAACTTGCTCCCAATTTCAATTGATTTTGATTTCTCTGAAACTGGCTCCCAATTTCAATTGCTTCGAACTAGCTCCCAATTTCAATTTCTATGAAATAGGCTCCCAAGTGCAATTGCCAGTGTGAAATTAAGTGAAATTGCCAGTGTGAAATTAAGTGAATTTGCTTCCCAAATTCCACTTGTAATTGGCGCCCAAAGCTTAAACTAGTGCCAACTCCATCAGATTAATTTAATTTGACTTCTCAAATTTTACCTTGTAAAATTGTTGATGGTGAGTTTCGAACTTGAGCCATTTCGGATAATATATCAAGCATCATCCACTTCGTCCGTACAACTTTTGATTAAATCTCCAATCACATTTGATATACTTCTTTCTTTCCATAGATGCTTGATCTCCAAGTCAATTTCATGCATTCTTCCAATATTAATTTTCTTCACGAAAATTCTTCTGGATAACTTCTTTGAGTAGTAGCGACGTGAATATTGTATCATTCATCTTCTTCTTCAATTTGTCATTTTCTCCAGACAAATTCTTGATTTTCGGCTTGATATCTTCTTCTACTATTTTCATGCATCTTCCTCTGTTTTTCTCTTTTCATAATTAAATAATTTCCCGATCACGGTCTAAGACTCTACTAGACCTATGAAATAAAATTGGGGGATCTACAAATACAAATTTGGCATATCAAAACCATTACACTTTATTCCTAACAGTTTTAATTCGTCATACCCAAGCTTCGAGGACGAAGCTTCTTTGATGGGGGAGAGGATGTGACACCCCGTAATCCAAATTCGATTAAGGTATTAATTAAGTAATTAATCCTAATTCGATTGGTAATTTAATTTTCTTAAATTCCTGAAAATTCAATAGTCGGGGACTAGAAATTGACTAGTCAACCCAAAGTCAAATGTTGTACCTAAAGCTTTGTGAGTAGTTCCCTTGTTTCCTTACACCTCTTCATTTTAGTTAGGGTAATCAAGACATTTCACCTTATGTTAGTAATGCAAGCTAACCTAGAAGACACCCCTCATTCTTTTTCCTTACACTTTCCAAACTTGAGCTCCCTCTAAAAGTTAGATAGCTTTTCTTCCAAGCCAAGTTGGAGCTTTGCCAAATCTTCAAAGTTTGTCTCCAAGATTCCACCTTTCCTACCTTTGAGTATCTAGGAGGGTAAGATCTATGTTTATCTTGTGTTTTTAGTGTTTTCTAAGGTGTCTTTCCTTAAAGATAGAATCTTTATGATCTTTTGGTGTGTTCTTGAAGTGGGTGTGGAGGGTGAACCTTATTAGGAGCTTGGTGAAGTGTTAAGTGAAGGTTTTTGTCTACAAGAGGTAACTCATGCTCTAAAAAATCTATTTTGCTAACCTATATGATGATTTATTGTATTCTACATGTGATTTTGCTAGAAAATGTGAGTGTTTATGCATTGTCTTGTGAAAATACATATATAGAGCTTGTTATTAGGGTTCATGTATGCCATTGCTTGGCTATTCCTTTGATTCAAGTCATTTTGTTGTATTTGGTGAGATTTGGCATGTTTTGGACATAAATTTGAGCTTGGAGTTGAAAATCCCAGAAGGGATTAATTTTGGTACAGGAGTGTACCCGCAGGCGGAACGGCGGGTAGTGCACCACCCGCCGCCCCACCCGCGGGGTACATGGCCGGTGGGTGTTGGTACCCGCGGGCTGAACCACGGGTGGGGGTCTACCCGCGGGGTACATGATGTGGATGTTGGGGGATTTGTTCCCCGAGATTCTTTTGACTCGGTATTTGATCTTTTGACTTCCCGATATTCTTTTGTGGAACTCTTTGAGCGTATTCTTGATGTTTTGTATGTCTAGAACTATATGGTAGGTATCCATGTAGGTTTTGGTGTCTTGAATCGTACTAAGTGTTCAACGTTATGATTCGTTGAACCGTGATGAGTCTTGTGTGTTCTTCGGAACTTTGTAAGGTCTACCCGTTTGATAAGCATGCTAGTTCGGTGTTTAAATACTAGCGTGTGTGTTGTTTGTCCTTTTCTATTGTTGATGATGACTTGTATTAATCATCGTTGTTGTATGACTGTGATCCATTCCTTGATTGAGTATGGTTTCATATCTTCGTTGTGATCCGTTGATTGATTCCTATTGTGATGTGGTGTGTGTGGCTGTACCTGGATTGCAAGATTAGTGGTATGGGACACTAGTCACCAAGGTACGGCAATGGTCCTCGTGGTGGCCATGACATGATTATGGAGTTTGTGACCTGTGTGTCGGGTTCACGTATTTCTTGGGAGGCATGTGTTGCCGTGTGTGTGATCGGTACCCTCGTGTACTATGAATTGGTGGTTTTGTTGGCGGTCGTTGGCGGATGGGGACGACGGTCCTCGGAGGGAAAAGGTTGGACTTGGTGTACAGGGGTCCTGGAGGTAATGGTTGGAACTAGACATAAGGTTGGGGGTAACCATAAGGTTGGAACCGGGAATAAGGAAGGCATATCAATTCGTGATGGGTGATGTCACGAAGGCTTTTGTAGCCGTTGTTGTGTGTTTCTCTATTTGTGACATGTGTTGTCATATAGGCATGTGTTGCATAGGCATGTGTTGCCGATGGTTGTGGCCTTACTCTCTTGCGTTATGCATGTCGGGTGTTAATCTACTGTGTGATGGTAGATTATACCTTGAGCCGTTCTTGTGAGTCATTATTACTTCTTGTGTCTTGGGATGTGTTCCCTTGTCTTGTTGTTAGTGCTTAGAGTTTTGTGTTGACTTCTGTTCTTGGTTTTGAACTTATATATATATATATATTCCGTTTCGCAAATGATTTTACATACGTATAACCTATCTATGTATGATATTTAACATGTATTGGTGGGTTACCAGCATTATTCGCTGACCGGGTGTCGTCCCATATTTTATGTGTTTCTTTCAGGTGATGTGTAGACGAGAGCGCGGTCTAGAACCTGTTAGTTTAGATCCCTTTACTTTGAGACGGTGTGGCCTGTGTGCCAATTTTAGACATTAGTACTCCTGTTTCTGAATGGATTTAGATTGTGTATTTATGCAGATGTTTTGCCTGTGCGTTAACTTTTGGGTGGGCGTGGCATTACACTCTTTTATTTCTTGTTTATATAAACCTTGTTTAGTCTTCCGCTGTGTATGATGTTTTGGCTAGTTATCTGCATGTTTAAGATTTAATTTAGCACGGAAATTAGGGGGTGTTACAGCGGGGGAGTTTGTCAAACCGAACGGCATTACCGTGAACTCATAGTGTCCGTAACGAGTCCTGAACGCGGTCTTAGGGATGTCCTTATCTCCCACCTTCAACTGATGATAACCGGATTTTAGTTCAATCTTAGAAAACACCCCTGCGCCTCTGAGTTGAGTAAACAAGTCATCAATCCGCGGTAGTGGGTACTTGTTCTTGATAGTGAATTGGTTCAACTCGCGATAGTCAATGCACAATCTCATGCTTCCATCCTTCTTCTTTACGAAAAGTACCGGCGCTCCGCACGGTGATGTACTCGGTCGGATATAGCCCTGGGCCTTCAACTATTGCAACTGGGCCTTCAACTATTGCATCTCCTTGGGCGCTAAATGATAAGGAGCTTTCAATATAGGCGTCGTTCTAGGTACAAGGTCTATCGAGAATTCAACTTCTCTAGGAGGGGGCATACCCGGAATCTCCTCGGGAAAAACACCAAGGAATTCGCACACTACGGGTATGGATTGAGCAGCGTCTCCTTTCGCTTTCAGATTCTCGACGAAACACAAAAAGATCTCGTGACCTTTCTCAACATACTTCTTCATCTTCAGCATCGACACCATCTTGATTCCAAGTTCCTCTGTTGTCCCTCGATATAACACTCTCTTACCGCTTGGCCCTCTCAAAACCACTTTCTGCTCACCACATAGGATCTGAGCTCTAAATTGACCTAGCCAGTCCATGCCCAGGACTACATCTACTCCGTCCAAGCCGAACTGGATCAAATTACTGGGAAACTCTTCTCCGTTGATGATTATCTTGACATCTTTGAAGAGGCGGTCGCAAGTTTTGACTTCCCCGGATGACACCTTTACACTTAAGTTCACTCCAACGCCTTCGGTCAAGCCTAGTTTCTTCACGAGTCCCGGAGATATGAATGAGTTGGACGCTCCGGAATCGAACAAGATTACCGCCGGGATGGTTTGCACTAGAAAGGTCCTGGTCACCACATCGCTGTCTCCCGCCCGAGCTTCGCTTAAGGCGAGGACCTTCTCTTGGGATGACTCTTCCGTCGAACTCTGGGTTGCCAACCCACCATTCCGTCTTTGTTCACGAGACGTCGACAGTGTAGCTGCACTGGGGCTTACCCGAGTGGATGTACCACTCCTGATCCACTGCTCGACCAAACTGTGAGTGTTACTAACTCCCGTCGTCCTAGGTTTCTTAACCACATCACCCATATCTTCGAACGTCACGCTGATGCGGTGGAGCCATGGCAAAGCTTCTACAACAACAACATTGTTACGATACAAAACGACAAGCAAGCAAGCAACTATAAACAACAAACAGCTCACCGCGCATCCTAAGAGTCCTAAGTCCTAAACACTTAAATACTTACAGTCATCTTAGGTTCTCAAACCACACTTAACTTCTTAAAAGTCCAGACTCTAACATCCTATGCTCAAACCTAGGCTCTGATACCAACTGTAACACCCCCGATTTTCATCTCATTTTACACTTAATTACGCAAGATAAACTAACCATCAAAACATGAAACGTAAACACAGCGAAAGTCTAATATTATAAACCGGGAAAACAGGGAGTGTTATGCCACGTTCACACCGATGTGAACTCACATGCAAGGTCAAAAACCAACATCTAAAGTATGTTTAACAACAGCGGAACACAGGCCAAAACACTAATAAAACTGTCCAGGGGATCTAGTCTATCCATGTCTAACGCTCTCGCAGTCTACGCAGCACCTCTAAAGCACATAAAGAAATGGGACGACGCCTGGTCAGCGAATAATGCTGGTAACCCATCAATACACGTTAAGTATCATACATAGATAGTATTATACAAAATCGTTTTCGAAACGGAATACTGTATATATAAGTTCAAAGCCATAGATAGAAGCCAACAGCAAAGACTCTATTTCACTCACAAAAACGACAAGGGGAAACAACATCCCAAACCAACATCAAGACATAACAACAACAGCACAAGTACAACTCGAGGTGTATTCTACCATCAGCCAGTAGAATGCCACCCGACATGCTCAACAGAAAAGGATAGACAAACACACATCGGCAACACATGCCATCGTGACATCACCCATCACGAATTCAATAATCCATCCTTATGCCCGGTTCCAACCTTATGGCTACCCCCCAACCTTATAACTAGTTCCAACCATTACCTCTAGGACCCCTGTATATCCAAGTCCAACCTTATGCCTCCGGAAACCGTCATTCCCCACCTATAACCACCAACAATTTCCATCAATACAAAGTAAACGAGGGTACTGTTCAATACACGGCCGAAGCCACCCAAAACAATTGAGCCTGAAACACAGGTCACAGCTCCATAATCACATCATGGCCACCACGAGGACCACTGCCGTACCTTGGTGACTAATGTCCCATACCATTAATCGTGTAATCCAGGTACAGCCAATAGACACATCATCATCATAGGAATCAACCAATGGATCACAACAAAGATATGAAACCATACTCAACAAAGAAGGACTATAATCCGACAACAACGATGATCCACACAAGTCATCATCCACAATAGGAAAGAACAAACCACACACGCTAGCATTTCAACACCGAACTAGCATGCTTATCAAACGGGTAAACCAAACATAGTTCCGAAGAACATACAAGACTCATCATGGTTCAACGAATCACAAGGTTGAACACTTAGCACGATTCAAGACACCAAATCCTATATGGATTCCTACCATATGTTCTAGACATACGAAACATCAAGAAGACACTCAAATTGCCCAACAAAAGAACATCGGAAAGTTAAAACATCAATTACCAAGTCAAAAGAATCACGGGGAACAAATCCCCAAAACATCACCATAGAGTATACCCCGCGGGTGGGGCCACGGGTAGACCTCCACCCTGCGGGTACCAACACCCATGAGTGCTGTACCCCGTGGGTGGGGCGGCGGGTAGGCCACTGCCCGCCGTTCCGTCCGCGGGTACAGCCCTGTACCACAAATAATCCCTTCCGGATTTTTCAACACCAAGTCCAAATTCAATTCCAAAACACCCAAAATCTCACAAAATACAATAATATGACTTGAATCAAAGGAATAGCCAAGCAATGGCATACAAGAACCCTAATAACAAGCTCTAGATATGCATTCCCACAAGACAATGCATCAAAACTCACATTTCATAGCAAAAATCTCATGTAGAAGTCAAGAAATCATCATATAGGTAAGAAAATAGATTTTGTAAAGCATGGGTTACCTCTTGTAGCCTAAAACTTCACTTATCACACCATTACAAGCTTCTAACAAGGCTCTCCTTCAACACTAACTTCAAGAACACACCAAAAGACAACAAAGGTTTCATCTTTAGAAAAAGACACCTTAAAAAGCACTAAACACACAAAAGGACCAAAGATCTTACCCTCCTATATGCTCAAGATTAAGAAAGGTGAAATCTCGGAGATCAACTTGGAAGATCTTGGAATGCCCAAACTTGGCTTGAAGAAGAAGCAAGCTAATTTCTAGAGATAAGGAGGAGTTTTTTTTTTTGAGAGTGTTAGGGAAAGAATGAAAGATGACTCTAGGTTAGCTTGGGATACAATCATAAGGTGAATAGTCTTCTTTACCCTTAATAAGGTGGAAAAGTGTAAGGAGACAAGGGATTTATTCATAAACCTTAGGGTACAACCCATTGAGTTGGATTGGCTAGTCAATTACTAGTCCTCCGACTATTGAATTTTCAAGATTTTAGGAATTGGTTACCAATTAAGCTAGGATTAATTATCTAATTAATCCTTAAATGGAATTTGGATTTACGGGGTGTCACAATAATTCTAGTGATGATGATAATGATGACAGTGACGGATCTCCCATCATTAGAAAAACCGTGATGATTCCTCTTACCGATCAATAATCTCGTTCAAAAGATGGAAAAGCCTGGATACCGAAATCAACTCGTGATGGCAAATCGGAAGCATCACTGGGTATGAAACATGTAGTCCCCAATCGAAGGGAGCACGAGATTCAAACTGATGCTGAAACCATTGATGCTGAAGCTTTCTTGACGCTTCTTGCAAACACAGTCACTGCACTTCAAAAGCAACATCAACAGTACAATGAGCAACGAAAGGAAGATGCTGAAATAATGGAACACTTGTCCTCTCAAATGGCTCCCATCTTGGTGCAATTATCCTCCACGAAGAATGACAACCAGACCGAAATGCTTGACAAAATCACAAAGGAACAACATTCGCTGAAGCTATCCCCATTCGGTCTCAAAGAAAGAGTCGATCTCTCCTCTCTAAGATTGATACAGCAAACAACAATCTCTTCACTATGGCTGAATATCAACTCCAGATTTTGAACTACGTCAAAGATCTCTCCATCAAATTTAACAAGCTTCTACAATCCTCTGATCCTCCTATTGATGATGCCAAAAAGGGGGAAAAGAGACATAAGAGAGATCAAGATAATGATGAGTATGAAAGAAGAGGAGATGGACCTTTCGACGGAACTGGAACTGGAGAAGGAACTTTCAATCATAGACAAAACACACCGCCTCCTAAATCTCAGCAACAGACACCTTCAAAGTCTCGACAAGAAGCACCCTCCAAGTCTCGACGGCAATCTATAAGACCTCGTACATCCTATGGTTCAAGGTGTATTTACTCATTTGCAGGACTATCTGACCAAGAGAAGATAAATCTTCGAAATAGGTTGATGAGGAACAACAAAGTGACAATGGATGGATCTGGAACATTCATCCAGTTTGAAGAATACAAAAAGGGAAGTGGCAAAAGATTTGAGGGTCGTAACTTGCCAATTTGGCTCAAGAAGAAAGATAATCACACAAGACAAGATTATCAATGTAGACAAAATGAAAAGATAAGGAAGGAGAATGAAGCTCTCTAGCTTGAACAAGAATAAGCTAGAAATCTGAGGGAATGAGAGCTCACTCGGTATCAAGAAATACAAGAAAAGACAAAAGATGTTTCGAAAATAGGAAAGGATGCAGATATATATGTTAAATATAATGCCATATCCAAAGTTCACCGGGAATCTGGAAAAAGCTATGTAGAAGGAATGAACTCCATAGAACTTGTAACTTGGTGGAACTGTGGCATTGTATCAGGATGAAACATTCTAGAAGCTTACAACACCTACATGAGCTACAACTTTGGAGAAAAGTATGAGGACCTAGTTGGGGAAAACCATTCCGAGAGGTCTGAGATTCAATCAACAATGAACTAGACTTTGACAACATGCTCAAAAAGCAGAAGGAACGAGATGAAAAAGAAAGAAGGGAAGCACAACAGGTGAGACAGAACCTTTGAATATGTAATAATCTAGTTTAATTCTAGTACTCCTTAAATTGTAATTTGCATTTTATAAATGAAAGTTTTTTTTTGCATATTTTGTGAGTACTTCATGTCTTTGCTTTTAGCAAGTTTTATATATCTTCATGTAAACTCTTCAATAGGGTTGTTTTGTAATAAAATTTCTTGTAAAGGATATTCTTCAGCCCTAAAGTAAGAGTGTAGGTTTTGGCATCATCAAAAATGGGGAAATTGTTAGGAACAAGTGTATTTAGATTTTGATGATACCAAACTGTCTTAGATTGTAGACCCCTATTTTTCATTTCTTATGTAAGTCTCGTACAACAGACCCATGTGGTGTATAAATCCTGCCCGAGACTAGCATAATAGATATACATGAAGACCTGAAGATGACAAGGTGATCGAAAGATGCTTCCAGACGAAAGAAGGATTCAGCAAGTCTCGGATAGACTGATTTTACAAAAGGAACTTTCGTCAAAGAAGAATGGACGAGAGATAAAGTCAATCTTTCGACCAACAAGACAAGGACAGACTTGTAAGAGACAACGCTCATTAAGTAAAGCAATAAGAATGTTTTCTATGAGCAAGATGGGCAAATCATTCGGACAAGAAGAGTCCTAGGAATGATCTTCACAAAAGACAAGGAGCATTAAAAGACTTGTACCATCTTGTCAGAGATCAAGGACAAAAGCCATAATGATTTTGGCCCCAACGGCTACACAATACAAGTGCATTAAATGCATATTGCTCACTGGTTAATACTCACTGGTTTTTAGGTTTGAAATTTTTATCTCCCTCCAACGGATGGATTTTTCCACCTATAAATACTTCTCTTCACCATTGAAGAAGGTGCTGGTCATTTTCACTCTTGCTATCCATAGAAAAGCTCTTCAAACAGTTCCATCTCCTAAAGCTTTTTATAACCAGTGATCTTGTGAAGTTTGTCAAAGACATATTGTTGGTCCCGATAGGGTGGTGAAAGTCTAGAGGGGGGGGGGTGAATAGACTTTCAAGCTTTTTCAAATTAAATAACTCTTTGGTAACTTCAACTCTAAGTAATAAGTAAATAGAGCAAGTTTGTACTGCATAGCGGAATAATAGTAAAGAGTTATGCCCAACTAGTAAATTAAGTGTGCAAGTATAAGTAAGTTAGGTACAAATGATATGTAAAGTGACAGAGATATCTTGAATATATAAAGGAGATGGTTCACTCAATATATAATAACAATATTCAAGATTGTAAATAAATATCGTATCACGTCGAACGTGTGACGAATGTTACATGCAACACGTCAAACTTCCTTAGAATAAATCACTATTTAAGCTCGAGAAGTTTGAGTCACATGCATACGTGAGAACATACTAAACCCGGATGATTAAGATTAACTGTGAATAGTAAACGGGTTAGTCGGATGAGATAGATAGATATAGCAAATAATGTAAGTGCGGTATGTAAATGAGAGAGGCAATTTATAGTGGTTCGGAAGTGGCGTAATCTTCCTAGTCCACTTTTCTCCTTTCACGTCTAGGAGAAATTCACTATTTTTCACACACAGTTACAATAGTGAACAAGTGCTACACAAGCACTTCCTCCGGATGTCTTGCACACAGCTACACCCAACTCTGAGTGTCTCGCACACAGCTACACTCAACTCCGAGTATTTCGCACACAGCTATACTCAACGCCAACTAAGTGTCTTGCACACAGCTACACTTAGCAACTACGAGTGTTTTGCACACAGCTACACTCACTAGAGTATTTTGCACACAGCTATACTCTTTCTACAATTTACAAATACAAGGATTTGTATTTCTCTCTCCAACTAGATTTGAGACTATTCAGACTAAGTCTCTTAGAATATTTGAGCACTAGCACTTTTGAATTTTGCACTTGTATTCTATCTCGTTTTTCTCTGCTCCACGCACTTTGTCTTCAAGTTTTCATGGCTTTTTATAGTCAATCAAATATATCCGTTGGAGTGGGATAATTTGATATTTGAAATTTGAATCTTCATAGCCTGATTTTGTTGACAGTAGTAGATCTTCAATTTGATTTGATTTGTCAACTTGCCTGACAGATTAATTTTTTTAGCACAACTTTGATTTTCTAGTTGTTTCTAAAAATATTACTTTAATTGTCAATTTGAATATCCAACGAATCTTTGAAATAAATTCATCTGATGGAATTTATTTCTAGGATAAGTTTTTATATTCATGCCTTCATAAATATTTTTCCGTTCTGATCAAATGTCTTTCAGGCAATTTTGGAGTCTTGTGGCATGTGGGTGGACTTGGAGTAAATTCCTTCGAATTTATCCAATTTCTGATCATCTTGCTCTTTTGCCACATTGTGCTCCTTTGACTTGAACATCGTGCTCCTTGACTTCTGACAGCATTGTGCTTCTTTCGATACATTATGCTCTTCTGACAGCATTGTGCTTCTTAGGTGGCATTGTGTTCCTTCACATTGTGCTCCTTAGCTGCATTGTGCTCCTTTCAGATTTGGTCACATTGTGCTCCTTTAGTAAGCATCGTGCTCCTTTCAGATTTGGTCACATTGTGCTCTTTTAGTAGGCATCGTGCTCCTTTAGCACACATTGTGCTCTTTTGAACACATCGTGCTCTTTTAGCACATCGAGCTCCTTCAAAATCTGCCTTAAAAATATAGGTCCTTGGGGGGAATCGATCTCGGGTGTGATTGTTTAGAGTAAGGACCTCTACCATTTCGCCGTTAGGCTCTTCCAATCATTCCTTGCAACGCCATTGCTTTATGCTTCTTTCACGGATGAATACTCGTAGGACCAAAATTAATTTCTCAAATTAATTTTGTTCTTCCTATGGTAGATTCCTTCTGATTTCAATATTCTGATTTTTGATGCTTGTACTAAAGACTTAAAAACTAAGGGGATCTAAAGATACATTTGGCTCATCAAAACTTACAAAAATATTCCTATCAATTTTCCCCCTTTTTGATGACGCCAAAACCTATACTCAGACATTTGGCTTGTCTATTAAAACAATTATTTTTCAAACGATTTTATTTTCATTGACATAGCCAAGATGAGTTTAACAAATGATTTTGACTCTAGGAAAGGTATTTTTAGCCACTATATTCCTATTTCGCATTTTTTGAATTTTAATGATAATGAATTTTTGCATTTTTCCAATTCATGTGATTTGATACACTCTAAGCTAAAAATGTTACCTTTCAAGACAAATAATAAAATTAAGAAACAACTTAATAGCATCATAAACAGATAATTCAAATCATTCCAAATTGTTTCATGGGTTCATGTACCCGTGGACCACAAAAAATTGTACCAATCATACAAATCATCTAATAACTTTGTTTCTCTTTTCCTTGAGCACATTGTTAATATGGTTCTGAACATCAACGAAATTGTCACTAATGGCAAAGTTGTTGCATACCTGCCCAACTGAATAGTAGTTGAAAGCTTCAGTGATGTTGCTCCCGGGCAGTATACCTTCCTCATACCATATGATGCACTCTTCTAGACTTTTTCCATCTTGTAGCTCGGCATCATTGACTTTGATGTAGTCCCTTAGAACCATAATCATCAAGGCTCTAGCATAGCTTTGAATTCTTCTGAAATTTTCACTTGAAACCCACATGTTTTGATCACTAGGACCACTTTTCTTCATTCCTTTTGGTCGATCATTCAAAGTCACCAACTTTGGCATTTCAACTCTACCATCTCTCGGTGTGGATTCCAAATAAAGAGCTGCACGGTTGTACCAATTTATTTGCTCAATGTTTCCTCCTGCACAAACAATATCACGAAAAGAACGGTTAGTGGTATTTGCACTGCTTGATCCTCCTGGACTGCCAGCTTCACCACCACCGAACCAATACTCCAATCCTCCTTTTCTTGGTGCATTTCTTCCAGCAGATCTGCCTCCTCCACCTCTACTACTGCTTGTTCCAACATTTCTGCTAGCCATGGCAGTCATCATCATCTCAATCATGCTCTCCAAATGACTGAATCTCTCTTCCCCCTTTTTGGCGTAATCAAGAAGTGTATGAACCGATTCACGAAGAGATGAAATAGATTCGGAAATATTCTCATAAGAACCCCGAAGACAGCCCACTTTGGTGTTAACTGAGATGAGATCCGTGTAGACATCACTAATCTGCTTTTCATGTTGATGAACAACATTGAGAATACCTTGACTTTGGTTCACAGCAATTGCTTCATTTGCCTTTCCAGAATTCTTGAGGATTTGTGAAAGTTGGATATAGAACTCATTGAGTTGCCCTTTGACATTGCTATTCAAACTTCCAACTTGTCTTTCAAGTGCTTGGTGGGTATCAATCAAATGTTGTTGACTTCTCCGATTTTCATCAAAAGATGCTTCGAATTTTCCTCCTTGAATATTGACAACTTGATCCACATGAGTGTAGATCCCTTGAAACATGCTTTCCATTCGGTTAACAAGGCTTAAGACAACTTTCTCCAGATTTTCTAATTTCTCATTTGTAGGTGTGCCATCAAGTTCTTGCTCTTCTCGGGATGAGGGAAAACACCTTGCTCCTTCTTGAGCAAAATCGGCTTCAAGCATGTGAGATTGAGCTTGATTTTCCACTACATTTCCTTCCCTATCCGGAGTGTGTAGCACGTGAGTGTCACCATGTGCACTTTCTGCATTAATAGATTGAATTTCCTCCGTATGTTGACTAGCTTGTATGGCATTTTGGTCTTGAATTATTTCAGTGAGATTTAACACTCTCACATCATATAAGCCATTATCCATCAAATGTACACCATACGTGACATTTTCTTCAACATCCCTTGTCACAAATTCGGCCATATCAACTAAGAAATTTTCTTCAGTAGGCAAATCATCTTGAACAGTGCAATCAACAGTAGCTTCGGCCAGTTTGGCTTTCAATTTGTTCACAAATGCTCCATTCACCGTAGACAACAAGGTTGCATGGCAAACATCAAAATTGCCAATCCAATTTAGTGAAAACAATTCTTCTTCATGCATACTTGGTCCCTTAGTCATCAACTCCTCATAAGGACCAAGTCTCCATTTCTCCAATTTAGGACTCTACGGTATTCATTCACTAATACAAAGTCCAATCCTTCAACTTGATGAATCTCCTCATTCAACATTGTTTCCAATTCGGCAATTTGGGAAAAAGGATTTAAGAGACTTTGACTTGCATTTGGGTTAAGACATGTGGTAGGATTTTGGCTTGTGGCAGGGTTAAGGCGTGAGGTAGGATTTTGGCTTGTGTTTGGATTTTGTCTTGATGTAGGGTTTTCATGGGATTGAGAGGGTAGACCAAGAATTTCTGCAACTGGTCTTTTTCTAGCTGGGATACCTCTCGGCTTCCTCTTTCTTTTGGAATTTAGATCACTAATCACTTCATGATCTTTGAACAAAATTCAATTACTCCCAAAAGGCTTCTTTGACCTCATAGTCAACCCTTTTCTTTTGATAATCTCACCAATGAGCAAACCAAACCCTAATATACGGTTGAACTTCCCATTCCTTATTTTTGCACCTTTCACAAAGTGTGCAATTCGGCTCAAGACAAACTTACTCCAATCACCCCTAACAACATTCATGATAGCATGTACATAACCAATTCTTACGGGTGAAATATCTTCCATGCTATTTAATTTGCACAACACACATTTGTAGAGAATTTTAACAAGCATTTCATACTCCAACTTCAACTCAGATTTTTGACCGGAAAGATTTGGTTAGAGAGAGGCATTCTCATTCCGAATTTCTGTCCAAATTTCCGTATGATCATATAGGTGAACATCGAAGTCCAACAGTGGTTGTTCTGGACTAGATATGGGCAGTCCAAAGGTTGTGTGTAACTCGTGTTCATCAATGGTGATGAGAGTTCCATTCACGGTGGACTCAATGGTCCATCCAACAACCTTGGCATTCATATAAAACTCTGCTACATCTTCATCATAAAATCCAGAATATGAGTAAGAACATAACCTCATTAGATTGCTTTGTTGAAGTGCATTGATGATTCTTTGTGCAAGATGAGAGTTCTCGGCTTCTTTGAGGAATCCTTGAGGGTCAAAACTTCCTCCGGCCTTGATTCCCACTGCTAGCTTTGCAAGGTTGAGTTGTGTGGTGTGTTCTTCATTCGGTTGTGAGCTTGTATCTCCAATGGTGGCCATAATGCGATTGATATTTTTAGGAGATTTGAGGGATTGAGAATTTTTGGAAGAAGAGGTTTGTATTTCGGCTATGGAAGATGAAAGGCTTTTGAAAATTTGAGTGTGATGGTGGCTTCTCCAATCGATTAGGTAGAAAAGATGTGTCTTTACACAAATATCCTCACAATTAAATGCTGACTTTTAATAAGTGAGGGGTATTTTTGATATTCCAATAGCTTCCAACCTTTGACTTAACTGATAGTTAGTTTAGGTTATATATTCTCCATCCAATTTGTCTGCTGATGTGGCTCCAAAAATTTAGATACTCGGACTGATTTTACCTGAAATAAAATTCAAAGAGCACTAAATCTGTTCGAAAATAATATGTATGTATCTACACGTTTTTATGTAGATGGAAGGGAGAGAAATCTATTCTTTCTAGACTATTTATTGTGCACAACTACCATAAAAAGGTGTTCTCATTTAAGACATTCTATCATCACACCATCTTATCACTCTTAAATGGTAAGATTTGGCATATCTAAATGACTTCTACTTGTATATATACGGTTAGAAAGATATATAAGCACTATGTGTTTTAACACCATTTAATAGATATAGGTGGACATTAAAAAGATGTGACATTTTTTTTTGCATGTGTGACACATAGGCACGAAAATTTAAATCAGATAAAGTGTCGAAATATCAAATGAAAAATTGAGCTTATAATTAGAGTAGAGTTTAGAAACTTAGCTCAATTCAATCATGCCCATTTCGTGTCTCAATTTCGAAAATCTTGATTCACACAGAGGCTTTGTGAGAATATCAGCTAATTGATTCTCGGTCGGGATATATTCGATTGATAATTCCTTCTTTTCAACATGATCCCGGATAAAATGATGTCTCACATCAATGTGTTTTGTTCTTGAATGCAACACGGGATTGTGTGTTATGGCAATAGCACTTGTATTGTCACACAATATATTGACATTTTCACAATTCACGCCATAATCTTTCAGCTGTTGTTTCATCCAAAGAATTTGCGCACAACAACTTCCAGCAGCTATATATTCAGCTTCGGCTGTACTTGTAGCTATGGAGTTTTGCTTTTTGCTGAACCATGAAACCAACCTTCCCCCTAAGAACTGGCACGTTCCTGAGGTACTTTTGCGATCGATTTTACATCCTGCAAAATCTGCATCTGAGAAACCAGTTAGTGTAAAATTACCTTCTTTGTGATACCATAATCCCACATTGACTGTTCCTTTTAAGTATCGGATGATTTTCTTGGTAGCAAGAAGATGACTCTCTTTTGGCTTTGACTGGAACCTAGCACATACTCCCACTGAATAAGATATATCTGGTCGACTTGCAGTGAGGTATAGTAATGATCCAATCATTCCTCGATATTTTGTTTCGTCAACATCCTTGCCTTCATCATCTTTATCTAATCGTAAAGATGTGCTCATCGGGATCTTGATTGAGGGTTTTCCATCTTGACCAAATTTCCTTATCAGATCTTTTGTGTACTTGGCCTGATTGATGAATATTCCTTCGCTGAGTTGCTTTACTTGTAGTCCAAGAAAGTAATTCAATTCTCCCATCATGCTCATCTCAAACTTACTCTGCATGAGCTTAGAAAATTTCTCACAAAGAATTTTATTAGTACTTCCAAAGATAATATCATCAACATAAATTTGTACCAATAAAATGTGATCATTTTCTTGAATTCTAAATAAGGTTTTATCAACAAGGCCTTTTGTGAAACCACAGTTAATTAGGAACGTTGATAGGGTGTCATACCAAGCTCTCGGTGCTTGTTTTAACCCATATAACGCCTTCTTTAATCAGTAGACCTTATTAATATCACCTTTTACCTCGAAACCGGGAGGTTGCTCAACGTAGACTTCCTCTTCAAGTAATCCGTTTAAAAATGCACTTTTCACGTCCATTTGATAGACAGTGAAATTCTTGTATGCGGCATAAGCTAGAAATATTCTGATGGCTTCTAGTCTTGCAACGGGTGCAAACGTTTCATCGAAATCTATGCCTTCTTCTTGTGAATATCCTTTTGCCACTAAACGTGCATTATTTCGAATGACGATTCCATCCTCATTGGCTTTATTCCGAAAGACCCATTTTGTTCCAATTACATTGTAATTTTCAGGTCTTGGAACTAATTCCCATACGTCATTTCTCTTAAACTGTTCAAGCTCTTCTTGCATTGCATTGATCCAATCTGGATCACTTAGTGCTTCTTCAATGCTTGTGGGCTCCACCTGAGAAAGAAAACAAGAGAATAAAGAATTTATACTTGAGGACCTTGTTTTTACTCCTTCTCATGGATCTCCAATCACTAGCTCTGGAGGGTGATTTTTGAGCCATCTCAAGTCGGGTTGTAGGTTGCATGGGCTTTCCACGTTTCCTTGTTCAGTAGTTAAATTGGAGGTAGACACATTTTGCTCATCAGATTGATCTCCAATTTGTATATTGACTTGAGAGTTTTGATTTTCCACGTGTGCATCTTCATTGGCTTCCACGTGTTCTTCACTATTGCAATCAATGTCCAATTGCTCCATACCCTGTACAATTTGATCTTTAAAAGATATGTCAGCATCATTAAATGATTTTTCAACTTGACAAATCTCCTGATCATTTTTGTTGCTTTGGGTTTCCTTCATATGAGCTTCATCAAATGTGACATGAATTGATTCTTCTACCACCATTGATTTATTGTTCAATACTCTGAATGCTTTACTGGTAGATGAATATCCCAAAAATATTCCTTCATCTGCACGCTCATCAAAAGTCTTTAGATATGTTTTTCCATTATTAAGAATAAGACATTTGATACCAAAAGTATGGAAATAGTTGAGTTTAGGTTTTCTCCCTTTCCATAATTCGTACGGAGTCTTATTGTAGGACTTATGTATCAAGCTCCGATTTTGTGTGTAGCAAGCGGTGTTGATTGCTTCAGCCCAATATCTTTTAGGTAGCTCGGCTGACGTAATCATCACTCGTGCGGCTTCTTTTAGCGTTCTATTTCTTCTTTCGGCTACACCGTTTTGTTGAGGTGTACGTGCGGCAGATAGTTGATGTAGAATTCCTTGGGCATTGCAGTAGGCTTCAATCACTTGATTCACGAACTCAGTTCCACGATCCGTTCGAATTTTTGCAATTTTCAAGTCTTTCTCATTTTGTAGTAGCTTCAGTAGCTCTGGCAACTTTTGCTCCACTTCATTTTTCTTTTTGAGAAATATTGTCCATGTGTACCTGGAAAAGTCATCAACAACAACTAGTTTATATTTCTTACCACTTAGACTTGCTGGGTCTACTGGACCAAATAGATCCATGTGTAGTAGACTTAGCGGTCTTGTTGTAGATTCTTGAGCTTTGGATTTGAAAGATGACTTGACTTGCTTTCCTCTTTGGCAAGCATCACATATTTGATCTTTCTTGTAGACAATGTCGGGTAGACCTTCAACTAATTTATTTCTTGCTAGCTTGTTGATAGTCTTGAAGTTTAGATGATTCAACTTCCTGTGCCATTCCCAACTTGTTGCGTGTGAGTTGTTTGCTAGTAGACACACTGATTCTCTTGTTGTATTCCAATCCACAACGTACATATTTTTCTTTCTTATTCCTTCGAGAACAACTTCTCCTGTGGACTTATTTTTCACTTGGCACTTCTCTTTGAAGAAATCTACTAGACATCCTTTGTCACAAAATTGACTTGTACTTAACAAGTTGAATTTTAGACCTTCAACAAAGGATACATCTTCGATTGTCAAACCATTTCGAAATATTGTACCGATTCCTTTTGTTATCCCGTATCGTTCATTTCCACCGAATACGACTTTTGGTCCTTCGATATTTTTAAGATTCACAAGACTTGATTTATTTCCAGTCATGTGTCTAGAACATCCACTATCGAAGTACCAAACTTCCTGCAAATGAATTAAACATTTTTAGGTACCCAACTTGACTTGGGTCCTTGGGTGTTAGTCATTTTTGGTACCCAAATCCACCTTGTACTCACTGATCTAAGTTTAGGTGATTGGTAACCATTAAACACATTATAATCATATTTAATTTTTGAAAACATTTTTTGTGCTGGTTTTTGAAAATTGACTCGATTTCTTGACACGTGGGATATAGATTGTTTGGGCCTGTGATAAGCATTAAATATGGACTTAGTCCATGGTTTAATATTTCCAAACCAATCTTGTTTAGAGGGATAGAATCTCCCTGCCCCAATCCTCGGATTTCTTTCCATTTTCCTATGAGGACTTTGTGCACTAGACTCATTGGTGTATTTCCATTTAGGAACAAACTTTTGCCTTTTTGTATACTGTTTAGGCGAAATATTCGGCCTAACAGTATTAATTTTGACATTTGTTTGGTAACCAATTCCTTGTCTCACTGTGCTTTCTTGACCTTTAACAAATTTTACTACTTGGACTTTATTATGTAAAGTAGTAGTAGAATTGGCCAAGTTCTTGGAGGCTTGAGAACACGATGGATCATAACCGAGTCCGGTTTTATCACTTGAGGGTTTTTGCATATTTACCATTTTGTCCATTATTTTGGATGAATGTGTAAATGTTGCTATAACCTCTCTAAGGTTGTGTTCTCTCACTTCCCTTGATTTACACTCTTCTTGAAGACAAATAATTTTATCTTTCAAGTCTTTCACTTCAAGTAGAGCATTTTGCAATTTTTCATTTAATTGATCCTTTTCAAGAGTCAGATGATTATTGCGCTCTTTGAGTTGAGAGTGAGTGTCCATTACGGTTTGACATTCTTCCATTAAGTGAAAGAAGGACTCTCTAGAAAATGAAGAATTAACAGAGTCATAAGATTTAGATGTTACCTCATTTTCTTCATGTCCATTTGCCATAAGACACATGTCCTCGTGTGGTGTATTGTTGGAGATGCTCATGCAAAACATTGCATTGTCATCCTTTGAGGTGTCACTTTCATCACTTGAAGATTCTTCTGACTCACTTATTTCAAGTGGGTCACTGATGAGTGCTTTTCTTCTTTCTTTTAATCTTTTATCTTTGGACTTGAATTCTTCCTGTTGAGGGTTAGTAACATTTGTGTACTGACTTTTACTCACCTTGGGATATGGACAACTTGCTGCAAAGTGTCCCGGTTTTCTACAGTTGTAACACAAATTTGAATCTTCCTCAATAATTTCTTTCTTCGAATTCTTCGTTGTATTCCATGATTTCCCTTGTGGATTTTTCTTGTAGTTGCTTCTCTTCATGAATTTCCTGAATTTCTTGACAAAGAGAGCAAATTAATCATTAGGCAATAATTCAACATTTTGTACTGACCTTGAGGTTGATGGTTGTTCGGCTATAAGCGCGTTGTTCTTTTCTTCATGATCTTCCTCTAATCTTGATTTCATCTCAAATTCATAAGCTTTTAGATCACTAAAGAGCTTATCGGTTGATAGGGTTTTTAGATCCCTATGATCTCTCATGGCTGTGACCTTCATGTCCCATATAGATGGTAGACCACGTAGAATTTTGAGTGAGATTTCTTTTTGATTAATATCTTTTCCAAGATCATTAATCTCTCCTAAGATTTTGGCAAATCTTGTTTCCATGTCGGTAATATTCTCGCCGGTTAGCATTTTGAAATCCTCGAATTTCTTTAATGCTATAGTGAGCTTATTATCCTTTTCTTGTTCGTCTCCTTCACCAATTTGAATGAGCGCTTCCCAAACTTCCTTCGCGGATTGACACTTTCGAACTTTTGGAAATATCGTGTCATCAATAGATTTAAACAAAATATCCTTGGCAATATTGTCCAAGTTATTTCTTGTTCTATCTTCACGAGACCATTCCACTTTCGGTTTTGGAATGTATTGTGGAGTTTCACTTGTTTGTTCGGATGAAGTGTTGACTTGTAAAATCTCAATAGGACCACTCGTAACCACTTCCCACATTTCATCATGTAATGCGGATAAATGTACCTGCATGCGAATTTTCCAATCGTCAAATTTTTCTAGGGAAAATAATAAATTTTGGGCAAGAGCATTATCTCTTTTCATCATCTTGATTTTTCGAGATCTGTCTAGCAGTCAAAATTGACTCAAATAGACAACCACTCTGATACCAATTGTTGGTCCCGATAGGGTGGTGAAAGTCTAGAGGGGGGGGGGGGTGAATAGACTTTCAAGCTTTTTCAAATTAAATAACTCTTTGGTAACTTCAACTCTAAGTAATAAGTAAATAGAGCAAGTTTGTACTGCACAGCGGAATAACATTAAAGAGTTATGCCCAACTAGTAAATTAAGTGTGCACGTATAAGTAAGTTAGGTACAAATGATATGTAAAGTGACAGAGATATCTTGAATATATAAAGGAGATGGTTCACTCAATATATAATAACAATATTCAAGATTGTAAATAAATATCGTATCACGTCGAACGTGTGACGAATGTTACATGCAACACGTCAAACTTGCTTAGAATAAATCACTATTTAAGCTCGAGAAGTTTGAGTCACATGCATACGTGAGAACATACGAAACCCGGATGATTAAGATTAACTGTGAATAGTAAACGGGTTAGTCGGATGAGATAGATAGATATAGCAAATAATGTAAGTGCGGTATGTAAATGAGAGAGGCAATTTATAGTGGTTCGGAAGTGGCGTAATCTTCCTAGTCCACTTTTCTCCTTTCACGTCTAGGAGAAATTCACTATTTTTCACACACAGTTACAATAGTGAACAAGTGCTACACAAGCACTTCCTCCGGATGTCTTGCACACAGCTACACCCAACTCTGAGTGTCTCGCACACAGCTACACTCAACTCCGAGTATTTCGCACACAGCTATACTCAACGCCAACTAAGTGTCTTGCACACAGCTACACTTAGCAACTACGAGTGTTTTGCACACAGCTATACTCTTTCTACAATTTACAAATACAAGGATTTGTATTTCTCTCTCCAACTAGATTTGAGACTATTCAGACTAAGTCTCTTAGAATATTTGAGCACTAGCACTTTTGAATTTTGCACTTGTATTCTATCTCGTTTTTCTCTGCTCCACGCACTTTGTCTTCAAGTCTTCATGGCTTTTTATAGTCAATCAAATATATCCATTGGAGTGGGATAATTTGATATTTGAAATTTGAATCTTCATAGCCTGATTTTGTTGAAAGTAGTAGATCTTCAATTTGATTTGATTTGTCAACTTGCCTGACAGAGTAATTTTTTTAGCACAACTTTGATTTTCTAGTTGTTTCTAAAAATATTACTTTAATTGTCAATTTGAATATCCAACGAATCTTTGAAATAAATTCATCTAATAGAATTTATTTCTAGGATAAGTTTTTATATTCATGCCTTCATAAATATTTTTCCGTTCTGATCAAATGTCTTTCAGACAATTTTGGAGTCTTGTGGCATGTGGGTGGACTTGGAGTAAATTCCTTCGAATTTATCAAATTTCTGATCATCTTGCTCTTTTGCCACATTGTGCTCCTTTGACTTGAACATCGTGCTCCTTGACTTTGAACATTGTGCTTCTTTCGATACATTGTGCTCTTCTGACAGCATTGTGCTTCTTAGGTGGCATTGTGCTCCTTCACGTTGTGCTCCTTAGCAGCATTGTGCTCCTTTCAGATTTGGTCACATTGTGCTCCTTTAGTAAGCATCGTGCTCCTTCGGACACATTGTGCTCCTTTCAGATTTGGTCACATTGTGCTCTTTTAGTAGGCATCGTGCTCCTTTGGACACATTGTGCTCTTTTGAACACATCGTGCTCCTTTAGCACACATTGTGCTCTTTTGAAGACATCGTGCTCCTTTAGCACACATTGTGCTCTTTTGAACACATCGTGCTCCTTTAGCACACATTATGCTCTTTTAGCACATCGAGCTCCTTCAAAATCTGCCTTAAAAATATAGGTCCTTGGGGGGAATCAATCTCGGGTGTAATCGTTTAGAGTAAGGACCTCTACCATTTCGTCGTTAGGCTCATCCGATCATTCCTTGCAACGCCATTGCTTTATGCTTTTTTCACGGATGAATACTCGTAGGACCAAAATTAATTTCTCAAATTAATTTTGTTCTTCCTATGTAGATTCCTTCTGATTTCAATATTCTGATTTATGATGCTTGTACTAAAGACTTAAAAACTAAGGGGATCTAAAGATACATTTGGCTCATCAATACTTACAAAAATATTCCTATCACATATTCATCTCCATACTTCACAACTTGAAGCAATCTTGTAAACTCTCAAGTGAAGAATCATCCAGACTTCCAGACGAGGCTTCAACCTGTTGGAGAAACATTAGATTATCCTTCCAACAACTCAACTTAGAAAGAAATTGATAGAGGCGGAGTAAACTCATGGAGTTGAAAAACCTTTGAAGTGGCTGTCCGGCTTAGTGATCAAGGAAGCTAGCTTGAAGTAGTTTGTACTAGGAATGATACTGCAAACCCTTTCACGGGTTGTGAAAGAAGAGTGGAGTAGGTTTCGTTAACAGCCGAACCACTATAAAAATCTCTCTCTCCATATCTGTTTACATTCAGTTATATTACTTTCGTGCATTGCATATCATATCGACCAAACACTATGTTTTCAATTTAAACTGGTGACAACACAGCTGCAACCCCCTCTACCTGTCACCTTTTCGTCTTTTCCTTCTGTCTTTCTTTCCCCTTTTCTTTTATTTTCTTCTTTGCTTTCTGTTTCGTAGTCCCTCATGATCCCCCTTTTTCTTCGCTTTTTTGTGTTTTTTTTGTTTCGTTTCTTTTGTTTCTTTTGATATTTTGATAGTAATATTTATATAATAATAATAATAATAATAAGTAATAATAATAACATTAATTATTGCCGCAGTTTTTTTCGAATTTGGTATAATATGAACACAAACGGTTTATCGGGACTAAAGAGCCTGGTGATATACGATAATCATAGCAATTAATTCACCGCCCAAGTTCAAGAAATTCATGACCAACAATTGAAATTCTTTTTACCCACGTTCAACAATAACTCGATGTCACGCAAACTATTGTTCCATTAGCTCGCTTTTTCATTATTGCTTTGAATTTGTATTGTTGCTTCGCTTTAGCTAGTTCTTTTATTGGATTGTCAAAGCATACTTCTCTTGCATTTTAATATCCTTGGACACTAAAAAGAACCATGAAAACTACCCATATACTTTCTCCTTGGAAGAATTAAATGAGATATGAACATAAAAAATTTTGGACAGATTCGTGCATTCACTTTCCCCCGAATTTTAGACGTCTTCATGAAAGTCGTAGCTCTGTAAGTTAGCTTTCCAACGATACCTAGATCACCTCAATCGGGACTATTATCGACCGAGATATGATCAAAATACCAAGCAATACCAATTGTTGCGGGAATGCATGCTTTGACAATTATTTTCCATT
The DNA here is from genome assembly GCF_001879475.1 of Ipomoea nil. NCBI lineage: Eukaryota > Viridiplantae > Streptophyta > Magnoliopsida > Solanales > Convolvulaceae > Ipomoea > Ipomoea nil. The sequence goes on from NW_017617767.1 coordinate 536,067, forward strand.
CCAAGACTTGCAATGTTTCCTAGACTTGTTCTGCTCCTTTGCATGCCAATAATTAACGTGTGCTTGAGTAGAATCACTATCTTGGACGAAAATATAAAAAATTTGTTATGACTAAACTTAGATAATAAAATTTCTAAGTTGCCTACGTACTCCTGCAATGGAGATCAAGTCAAACATAGTTCAATTTTTTTTTTTTTTAAAGTACAGCCGTTCACAGTTTAAGCTCATGCGGGCCAGGAGCGTCTATGACTTGGGCCCACCCATAGACAAGCGAGATGCATTAGCAGTTTAACCACGTGCTGCATTTTTTGTTGACATCATTCATCATGTAGTCTCGTTTACTTAATTAATAGGGCCGACTTGCGCATCATTTTCATCAAAGTTGTACATGCCCCCCGCAACCGAGATCTCATCATGTCAATTAATGTGGAATGAAGACGGCACCTCATCTTGAGTTGGTGTCACTCTATAACCAGAATCAAGGTCTTCTTCTTTTCCTTCTTGCACACGGGTGTATATAATGGTCTTTGGCTGGACCTTCAAAACTTCGCTGCATGAAAAATGGACATCAACTTCTCGTCTCATACGAGAGGGAACTATACTTCTAAGCCTTTTTGAAGACTCTATTTCAGTAGAAGTATTGGTGTGTTCTTTTAAAACTCGAGAAGCTCCGAGTCTGTCATGTATGGACTTCCTCTTAGCAGGTTTGGGATTTGACCCGAGCCTATGAAAGGCTGACTGTCGTGGTTCTATCTCGCCGATCCTATCAAAGACTGATTGCCTCTTGTAGTGTTCCTCCTCATCGGTAGACGTGATGCAATTACTTGTGGCTCTGTTTATGAAGATTCACACTGGTTTAGGGAGCCCATAGCCTAATCCTTTACGTTCATGCGGTCCCTACTGATTTGACTTGCCTTTTCCGCCGGCTTATGGGATAAGCTTCCCCAACTTCTGCGGCTCCTTGGGATTGTAGCCAGCTTTAGCCAGAAGTTTATTGTAACACCCCCATTTTCTATTAACCAAAATAATTTATAAAAATGAATTTATTTTATTAAAAACCATTTTTAGTTGCGGAAGCTAAACAAAACAAAAGGAAAAAAAATGGATGCTACCGCCACGTTTAGATAACAACCTATATCCAAACGCACAGGCTAAAAACAACACTACTAAAAACAACCCATAATTTGTTCTATTACAATGCATTAAATACAATTGTCTAAGAATTCACTTCTAGATTTTTCTAAAATAATATAAAACTTCAAAGTTCTAAAAGATGAATCGCTCTCATGCTCCAGATACTCGTGCCACATTACCTGCAAAATAACTAAAGGGGGGACAAATTCAGCATACAATAGCTGGTAAGACTTACTCCACCCTGTAAAACATTTTTCACATAACACATAACATCTTGGAGCACATAATTCCAAATTAACCCCTTAATCATATTATACTTGCAACATTCCCTCATACCACTTCAATCTTCACATTTAATTACCAATTACCAATTCAACGACATAATAAATCTAATTTATAATTTCACATAGCATTTCAGAATGTACCATAACATCAATTAATTTAACATAAAATATCATAACTTCCACGTTTGACCACTTTTCTCAATATTAGGATTTAATCCTTTATTTACCACCAAGTCAATGAGGAGGAAAAATACAAGGCAAGAGCCATTACTTCGGCCCTAGTGACCAAAACCAACCAACCAGAGACCAACCCAGTTGGCTCGAGATCAATCCCTTAAGTATGCATACCCCCATTGAGAGACCAACCCCAATGGGTAGAACGAACTCGATTGTGAGAGACCAACCCCACAAGGTACATAATAATATTCCAGAATCAAATGTGAGAGACCAACCCCACAAGATCCTTAACCAAAAGTGAGAGACCAACCTCACAATAAAAATCCAAGTACAAATCCTCCATGACCAAAGTTAATTAAATGTAAGTTTTTATACCAAATATTTTACAGGCAAGCAACTTCTCAATATCTCAAATAAGAAACTGACAAAAATTTTCAGAAACTATGACCTGAATTGTCGACTTGACTGAGAAATATTGGTAACACATTTTCATATGAAATTTTCCAGATACGTAGTACAAAGAGTCTAGACTACACACAAAATTTTTCATGTCAATCCAAGGCCTAGAAGTATTTTTCCCGAATTATTTCCCAACACTGCGCCAGACAGAAATTGAACTGGCAGCACACTGCCTCCACTTTACGCAATTTTTCTGGAAAAAATGAAACATATTTTTAACCAAAACTTTTTACAAACATCAATTATAACAAGTCTAGGTTCTCCATAAAACATTTCAAGCAAAAAGAAGTTTAGGAAGCAATTTTCACGAATTTGTTTTCCAGCTGCGCCAGTCTGAGTTTTCTCAGGCAATGTTCAAATTCTATAAAATATTTCCTTTTAAATAACCATATCACATATTCAGGGATTCCAAAACATCTAAACTCATATATCTACCCACATGATATAATCAAATAACTTTCCACGTTAAATATCACAAATAAATTAAAATCATGAATCACGTAAACACATAGGAAAATTGATTTTTCTTTGGGGTAAACACATTTTGAGTAGACATAAATCTTACCTGGATTCCGAAACTAATAAAAGCCTTGAATCAAATCTTACGATCGCTCCTCTATCAACTCTCTTCAAATAGATGGCACTAGATGGAAGAAACGAAAATTGATGTGTAGAAATTTTATTTTGTTTAAAGCCGAAACTTGGAAAAGAACGAGAGTGTTTACGGCTGAAGATTATGATGAAGGGAAGGATTTAATGAATCAGCTACTGATGAGGATGGGAACAATTAGACTATTACTTAAATACTTAACTAATAACTTGTATTATAAATAATAATTCTAGTTGTAGGGAACTAAAATACTTAAAAGCTTAATATAATATTAATATACATATTAGCCTACTAGTACTGCACATATATACCTACGTAACATATATATCAATAAATAATTATTAGCTATAATACACCGTTTAGAAATAAAAGAGTAGCACTAGTAGACTAGTTTAAATAGTTTTGGGTCACATAAAATAATATAATTACAGACCGTATAGTAAAATGTTTTATTTAACATAATATCTATTTTATAAAATTTTATTTAGAATAATAATATTTATAACAAAATACTCAAATAACCGGGGTATCACATTTATAAGCATTGGGGTCGAAGCCATTAGTGCGCTTAACAGGCAACATTTCATCTATTCCATCCCGATCATTGTTATATTTGGTTTCTTCTCCAAGCGGTTTGGCTGGGGGAGCTTTCAATGGTTCAATTCTTGTAAGTGGGAAAACAAGTTCCTTATTGCAATGAGCTTGGTCTACGACCTGTTTGCCTTTCCATTTTGGATCGAGAGGTGCGTCAACATTGCTTTGGTCAGCCTCCTCTACAACAACTTGTTTCTTCAAGTAAAACTTTGCATCTGCAAAGTATGATTCCGCTTCGATGGAGGGAGTTTCATCAGCGACTACCTTTTCTATCACCCCGCCTTTTTCAAACATGAGGCATTGGTGCCAGGATGAGGGGACTACTCCATTGTCATGTACCCAAGGCCGGCCCAGCAACAGGTTGTAAGACGTCCTTGCATCTATCACATAACATAGTGTACTTGAGTTTAGCCTTCCGACCCTGAGGTCGAGTCTAATGGTACCCAGTGCTCTTTGTTCGCCTTGATTGAATGCTTGAATCATTAAGTGGATTTGAGAGTGTTCATCGGTGGAGATGTCAAGTTCCTTCATAGCCCGGAGTGACAGAATGTTCACAACCGACCCTTGATCAATCAAAATCCTTTTAATCTTTTGCTCGTGGGCATAACCGCCAACAAACAATGGACGATTATGTGGTGCACCACCAAGCAATAAATCTTCATCTTTGAAAATTATCTTTGTAGAGTAAGACGCAGCTTTGCGAGTTTGGACCTCGTTGCTTCCTTCAATCAAGGGGAATGAAGATTCTCCCACTTCAACATGTTCTTCATTGGTATTCAAACAAGTTCTAAGAATGTCTGTTCTACTCAGGAGAAACCTCTTTGGCATGTATCGAGCTAGGGTAACTGGTGCTCGTGGCTTGTAGGGAAGTCTTTTCTTCTTCGAGTCATGGACGGCGTCCCTTGTTGATTTCTTCTCAACCCATTGCTTTGTCATTTTCTTTAATGGTCTAATATGACTAGCAGGATCGACTTGTGATGGTTTTAAGTACTGCACGTCAGCATGCTTTACTCTAAATGGAAGTGTGCATTTATGTTGCTTGTGCCCATTCTTCTCTTCATCTTCCATAAGTAATGGAGCAAACCTTCCACATGAAACTTGGTTTGTGCTTGCGCTAGCATCCGCAAGCTCTATCTTCCCATTTCGAGCAAGCGCCAAGTGTAACACCGCAGATTTTCAAAACTTTTAAAACTTATATATTATAGGTAATTTCTCATTAAATCCCAAACAGAGAATTACTAAACATAAGTGTGCGGGGTGCTAAGCCACATCTGAGCTGGAGAACTCAGATGCACAGGCTAAACTAAGTAAATATCCTCAATAAATCATCATGGCACGCAGGCCGAAGGGAAAAACTATCTATCTAATCCAAGATCTTCTAGCGCGCTCTGGAAGCTAATCATCTGTGCCTGAAAGCCAAATATATCTATTCAGCGAATGATCCTGGTAACCCACTCCAACGCGTTGAAATACAATATAGGTATATATATATATATATATATATATATATATATATATATATATATATATATATATATATATATATATAGGAAAACCATTTTGAAGCAGGAAGATATATACTTAGGAGACTCTAGCTTTAAAAACCAGGAATAGAATCGACAGGTAGGGATAACACATTAAACAGTGATAATCAATCATATAGAGATACAACATAAAAACATGTATCTAAGGTCACAGTTCACTTTTCAAATCATTCACATCATCATTCAATCATCATTTTGTCACACAAGCACACTTTGGTGGCGCCACGGGACCAATCGCATGCCCCAAACATGAGGGTTAGCGCATATCGCTCTAAGACGGCCCCGCAACACCCTACCTCATACCGCAGCATGAAGGGGTTGATCGCAACCAACCGTAAAGACCGTCGATAGTTTCAACGGCGGAACACAGCCCTACACACCGCTGACGCGCTCAGTCGGTGGACTGTGATCCTCTATTGGGAACTACGACCCTACACACCGCTTGACGAGCTCAGTCGGTGGGTCGTAGCTGATCAAAGCCCTACACATCGCCTGAGGGACTCATTCGATGGGAGATGATCTTTGGGGACTACGACCCTACACACCGCTGGCACATACACTCGGTGGATCGCAGCCGACCATAGCCCTACACACCGCCTGATCATCATTCGGTGGACTATGGCCTTCCTCGGGCTAGTGGCCCTACACACCGCCTGGCGCGTCCAGTCGGTGGACCATAGCACACAAGGCCCATGTGGACCGCTGCCCAAGAAGTGAGTCACTGACCGCTGCCAGGAGAATGAACCACAGCTCATGAGTAACTAGTTTGACCGCAGCCAAGATAACGAACCGCAACTCGTGTATAACCAATTTGATCGCAACCAAATTGGGTTATCATGCTCACATAACACATAGTAACACATATTAGCACATTGGGAAGGGGGAAAGCGTATAAATAAACTTATGCGTGATCATCCACATACTAAGAATAGTCCTAAGGGGTTCATGCATCTTCCTCCTAGGCCAACGGGTTACCGATTCAACTAGCATGCAATACATAAGACTCTTTTATCCTACGAATGGTACCCGAAACATCAAACTAGACTCATGCACGACAAACAGAGTCCGTTGGGACACCACGGGGGTTGGGGAACATCAAACGGGGAAGCCAAAGTCCCAAGGTGGGCAACAACCAGCGGGTAGGCGGTGGGTGGAGGGCCACCCGCCGGCTGCCCGCCGGCGATGAGCCTCGGGGCAGCGAGTGCCCGGCGGGCAGTCGTCTGCCCGCCGGCTGCCCGCTGCCGACGGCGTCACTTTGGGCAGCGGGTAGGTGGCGGATCCCCCTACCCCCCACTGACTCTTTTTCAAAATAAACGTCCCAGGATCCTCCGTGGAACCCGAAACCATGCTTAGACACTTTTAAACGTAAACGACGACATCACATAGACAATTAACGGATCAAAAGCAAGAATCACATAGAACACATCCTATCATGACTTCTAAACATAATCAACACCCGAGCATGTGAATTCCCACCCAAATATATATCAAGAACATTGCAATACAAATTCCCAATTCAACCTAGGGCTCTAATCTCATTCAAATCATAAAAGTCATAGTTTATCTTTAATATCAAGAAACATCAAGATTTATCAAGAATCATCACACAAACATCAAGATCCTCTTATCATCATCAAGATCACACATAAAAATCATCCCATCAATCATCAAGATCATATCACAATTATCATAAAGGATTTCATCAAGACACAAGCATATAGAAGGAGCCAAAGAAGGAGATTATAGCAAGGAAAATAGGTTTTGTTCAGACATGGGTTACCTCTTAGCCTTAATTAAATTCCTTGGCTACGAAGGGTCTTTCTTTAAGATCTCTTCTTTCTTGATTTCTCCTATGGGAATTCTTGGAAATTCTTGTGTGGTAGAAGTTATTGTGGTGTGGGTTTTAGGTGCCTCCTATTCCCCTATTTATATATTTAAGAGTCCTAATTAGGGTCTAAATGGTATGGGCTTGCTAATTATACTCCTTACAGGACTAAGGGGTTGGTTTTAGGGATAAGGGTCCATGGACTATGGTGGACCCCTTTTTAGTTAATTAATGGGTTTTAATTCTCTTTTTAGGGTAAGTAATTAAATAATTAGTTTGGTTTAGGGGTCGTAAAACGGGGTGTTACACCATGACTCTATCTTTAAAAATGAAGCACTTTTCAATCGGGTGGCCGAGGAGACGGTGATATTTGCAATAATTGAGGTCATCCACCCTAGAAGCTTCTTCGGGGCGCTTCATCTCAGGCAATTCAATTAATTTGAGTTTCAGCAACTCGTCAAACATAGGAGAAACATCAGAATCCAAGAATGGATATTGTTTCTCCTGCTACTCTTCAACAATTGTTTTTCTAGCTCCCCTTGATGGGCTGGGGAATGATCTTTGCTTGGGCTTCTCAGCCACTTTGGTGAAAACCCGCATTGGTCCTGTCATCACGTTCATCGTCTCTTTTTTCTCTTGCTTTGGAAAGAACTTACTCCCTTTGTTGGCATCTTGGTTTGCTGGTGCCTTTGATGAGTTGGGCATACTTGACATACTTAGTCCCCCATTAGCTTCAATACTCAATTCCATGTCATGAGCACGACTGGATAATTCTTCAAATGTTCTAGGCTTGATTCCTTGCAAGATATAAGAGAGCTCGAAGTGCATCCCTTGGATGCACATTTCAATTGCGGAGCTTTGTGATATCCTCTCTTTACAGGTAAGGCACAACTCCCTCCATCTCTCGATGTAAGCGCCCGCTCACTCACCCTTCCATTGGTGGGTAGTGGTGAGCTCCAAGAAGCTGACAGTCCTTCTTGTGCTGTAGAAGCGGGTCAAGAACTCGCGCTCCATATCATTCCAGCTATCAATGCAACCATGCTCCAGGTCGGTGTACCAATCAAAGGCAGCGCCCTTCAGAGAGCGGACGAACTGCTTGACGAAGAGATATCCGTATGTTCCAGCATCATTACAGGTTTCAATGAAGTGGGCGATGTGCTGCCTTGGGTTGCCTTATCCATCAAACTGCTGGAACTTGGGAGGTTGATAGCCCAACGGCATCTTCATTTCTTCAATCCTCCGAGTATAGGGCTTAGTGTAAGTGTATGAAGATTGTCCTCCCTCAAGCTTCCCTTTGATCGCTCCCATGATGTAGTCATTCAACTGGTCTACAGGTATCATGCCCTCAGAAATTGGAATACTCTTCTCAGCGGGTGGTGGACGAGAGATTGTCTCTTCCATTCTTGGCCTACTTTGATGACGCGGTGACTCGACATCAATCTCATCTTCGTGGGTTTGAGGCTGCTTCTCGGAAGCTCAACTTGTTTTGCCGTTTCTTCCACTTTCAACTTTTTCGCTGAGCTCATTGATTCTCCTTTCTTGGTCATGCATGAACGTAGTTATCCCCTCAAGAGCTTTGGTGATGTTTGCTAGTTGTTCCTCCACCGAAGCTGCGTTCGTTGTCATAACGGGCATGACTGTGTAGCTGTGAGTCAATTACGACGATGTTTGCTGCAGAGGTGATGATTGAGATATAGGAGACAAGCTACCACTGCCAGGGTTTCCTTTTGGGGGAGTCATACTCTTGTTGCTTCGAGTTCCTTTTGTGGTAGTAGGGCCCATATGACTCTTGTCGCCAACATTTTCCCTCGTCGAAGATGAACCCTTGTCATATGCAGCTTTCCATGACTTGGTGGAGTTGCTTTCAATCTTGCGGACGATGTTACGAACCATGTTCTAGGTCCCATTCAGTTGCACCCCTATGTTCCTCACTCGGCTCCGAGTCATTGCTCCTTCCACATTTTGGCTATCACCGGAACCGGCCACCGATGATGCCTTGGAGTGAGTAGCTTGAGCATAGGTCATCATGGAGGAGGGATTTCTTGATGCCATTTGGATTCCTTCTTTGTAGAGCTCGTGAATCAATAGTGAAGAGATGAGAGGCAGAGTAGTCCCACTAGGTGTGCCAAAATCTGTAAACACAAAAGGTAAATTTTGTATATATTCCACAAAATTTCGTGTACAGTGTATGTATAATTCAATATGCATGTACAAAATCTCTTTCTAGTCCTCTGATGCTTCACTAACATTATCTATTGAAAGTGCCTCCGGGATTCAAATAGTGTAGCCTCCGGGATTTAAGTGGCGCGTGCCTCCGGGATTTAAGTGGCGTAGTTTCCGGGATTCAATTGGCGTGACTTCCAACAATGAGCGTCAAGAATTTAGAAGTAATCAACCCTACAAAGTTTCAAAACACATGCAATGGATTCAAGCTGCCTTAAGGTCCTCAAATGCCTTCAAAAGACATCAAGATCTTCGAGACAATCAATTCTGCAAAGCTCCAAAGTATCTGCAATGGATTCAAATTGCCTGCAAAATCAACAAAAATGCCTTCAAATCTTCAAGCGTTCTTCAATGCCTTCAAGCTATTCAAATGCTCTCAATTACTCAAGTCTTCAAGTTGCTCAACGCCATCAAGCTCTCAAGCCTTCAAGTTCTTCAAACTTTCAAGTGTGTTTTGGAATGAAAATGAAGGCTCTATTTATACTAGAAGTCTAACCAACATTCCTCAACAACCTCCCCTTTTTAATTAATTAATTATTTATTTATTTATTTATTTAGGAAAATGAACATTGCCCAGAATCAAGTCCAGGTTCATTATTGTATAATCTAATTCAAATTCAAATTCAATTATAATTATCTAATTCAAATATAATAAAATATTATATTTAAATTATAATCATAATTTATAATTCAAATATGAGATGGGCTTGGACCAATTAATTAATTAATTCAATGGCAAAAATCAAATTTAATTGGACTCATTAAATTAAATTAATAACTATGATCCAATTAATTAAATTGGCCCAATCATCAATCTCAATATTGGCCCAATAACACTTTAATGGGCCCATTTGTCCGGTTCAAATTTTCCGTGTCTACAAACATTATACGGGAAAATTATGAATGTAGAGTAATTTATGAATTTGGTATTAACGGTTACCTTTTTTTTAATTAACGTGTATTCTTTATATGGTATTATAACTGACACACACACACACACACACACACACACACACATAGATATATATATATGGTTGAGTTCAAATGCGGACAACAATATATAGAGGACTGGGAGGACAAATAATAGGCACACAACAAATTAATACCAGGCACACAAGAATAAATGTAAACATCAGGTTTCAAACCCAGGCTCTATAAATTAACAAATCTAGCGCGCGACATACAAACTGTGGCACACGACTACATTCGGCCATGCACACGACATACCGGCTAATGGCACACACTACATCTGTCCTCACAGTCCTTTGTAATATACTTGTCCTCATTTGAATACACACACACACACACACACACACACACACACACACACACACACACACACACACACACACACACACACACACACACACACACACACACACACACACACACACACACACACACACACACACATATATATATATATATATATATATATATATATATAACAAAAAATGAATTAATATTACACGAATTATAGGAATATAGACTAATTACTTATTTGAAAATATTATTATGGTAATATACACTAATTAATTATGGTAATATTATTAACGTGTACATTTTTTTAATTAGGGAATAATTAAAGTGTATTCCTTATATGGTATTATGTAATATATATATATATATATATATATATATATATATATATATATTACTAATTTAAAAATATTTTTTTATTCAATTGACTCATTTATGAATTGGTTAAAAAAATTATGTGTTATATACCGCAATAATATTTTCATAATTAATTATTCTATATTCATAATATTTCGTGTAATATTAATTTGTTTTTGGTTATATATATATATATATATATATATATATATATATATATATATATATATATATATATGTTATGTATTATTAATTATTTGGGTGGAAGAGTTTAGGCGGGAAAACACAAAGGAATGATTCACGCTACAATTGTATTACCCATTATTGAAAACTTCTTTGTTTACGAGATTTTTAGTCGTACTTACAGATGGTACAATATTCGCACATAGGAGTGCTACGTACATTTGACCATGATCAAAATGTTATTTTTAAAATTGGTAACCGCCATGTCAGCATGTTTTTAGGTAAACAGGTTATTTTGGATCTAATTGCATGAGTTTGTGCTGTTCAGGGATCCAATTGCATTGTTTTTTTAGTTCGGTGTGTAGTTGAATGACCTATTTGACTCTTATTCAAATATATTAATTATAAAAAATTTAATTTAAATTTTTTATGCAATGAAAATACATACCTACCAAATATATGGGATTAAAAGTCTAACTATATTCTAAATTTTAGTATCTTTTGATTTTCTTAGTTTTTATTTAAATTAATGATACCATAATTTATTTCGTGTATCACACAGCTAAAAAACTTGTAGTCGAATAATAAAAGTAGGAAAAGTAACATATTAATTTGTATCAAATATAATAGTAGGGTACAAAGCCCCCAACCAAATGATAATTTAGATTATTCAACTTTTAATAAAAACTCACTAAAAGCATGCTATATTCCAATCGCTTTTGACAACAATGTGATCTCCTAATTTATAATTTGATTATTTGAGATAGGAAGTCGTCTCGTGCAT